>NW_020539724.1:10565770-10594583 GCF_003426905.1 Ctenocephalides felis | reverse complement strand
TTTTCGTTTTCTTAGAATCTGGTGAATGTGTAATCAAGAATCTAGACGTCCAATCAGAAGCTAGTTCAGTTTATTTTCTTGTTGCGATTTTTGTCAATTGACGTGTTAGGTAAAAGTTAAAGAAATTTGGTAAATGTCTTGATGTCTGGTTTATAGTTCCGTCAATTTTCCTATTCTCTGCGTTTTGCAAAAATTGACCAGTTTCGAAGATAAGCATCCAGCATCCCATTGATCAAATTTCCAATCTCGAATAGGCAGTCGATAAATTTTCTTCACCCGATCCAACACCATCATTAACTTCGCCAGTGGCGTTCCTATGCAAATTTTTCTCTAGTAGACAAACTCCTAAAAGAGTGAGGACGATCGTCCGCCACGCCCAAATCTTGTTCGCCCCCGCGGACGCAAACGCAATCTGCGCAATGTTTATGACCAGTTCGTGACTTTGAGTCAAAATCCCTTTTCCGAGGACTACGCGGTTTGAATAAACGCGTGTCCCAGAGATTACCGATGTCGTTTGCCTAAATTTGCTATCCGAGTACATATATATTTCTGATTTTATATAGGATCTTTATTTAGGCGGCGATTTTCGAGCAACGATCCGTGTCTGTAAGGGCCATTTGCTATAATGACTTTAATGTCTTATTTCAGACTGTTGCGTAGGAAAATAAGAGAAAAATAAGCAAAATACGGAGCTAGCCTTATTGTAGATACACAACGATATTGTAGACACACTTATTTAGCAATAGTCTCATAATGTGTATTTAAAATTTTGGTTGTTTTTTTTGCACAACTATCAGTACTTGAGAGAGCTATAACCTGTTATGAGAAATTACATTAACTATTCAGCAATACCGGGTAAATACAAATTGCTTTCTATATTTTCGATGTTACTACTGCTTGACATCAGGTTGTTGGAGTCGGGTATCAAACCTAGAACTTCTGATTCAGAGCTCTATCCATCCACACTAAGTAGGATACATAGTAAGTAATACGATTACTTACATAAGTTACTTCTTTGAATTCCAAATTACTATTATGTGTATTATGTAATAAAATACACACTAAACTTTTTGTATGTGCTTTCGAAGTCACTATTTACTTTATTTACTCCGAAGGCAAAATTTTAGCACCTGCATAAAGTGATGACATGCATATAATAGCAAGGAAAAAGTATTTAGAGAAGTTTAATTAAATTGTTTCAATACTTCGCCTGAGAAAGCACTTCAGTTTGAAATATAAATTCAATATTGTAGAAGTACGAAAATAGATTTCTAGTTCTATATTAATTCATTATTCTCCTTTAGAATATGAATTGTGTCAAATGTCTTATATGGATCTAATAATAACTAGTCTAAAATTATGATGGAATTGAAAATCAGGTCAAGTTGGACGTGTCTGGTAATTTAAATTAACTATAGCATATATAGTTATATATAATCTAAACCACCAACCATATGCAGAATACAACTATAAATTATAAAATTAGAGAAAAATATTAATATATTAAAATTCATTTATAGAACGTGAAATTTGGAAAATATTAAAAGAATATTTAATACATCACGAAACTTATTGAAAGTAATAAGACAATAAACAGAGTGAGTAAGTGAGTATAAACAGTAACATTTAATTAATTTTTCAATAATTTTTCTATCAAAAATAAGTCCTTGTAAAAAAGTTCAGAGGTGAAAAGAGAGTACTAAGAAATTGATTTTACAATTGTGTTAATAACTGACATTTGAATATTTATAAATAACGCAAATTGCACTATTCTTGGCATAAATTCAATAGAGAAAATGCCAAAAACGTCAATCAAAATTGAATGATTGCGCCTAACGTCAATTATCAATCAACTATGAAGCAAAAAGAGTCAGGCCATATGCAATTGAATAAATAAAATTGTACGAATGGAAAAATATGTTTAATATATATTCATCATACCCCATTTACATTAGCTGAATTATGTAGAAATTATATTTCTGGAGCAAAATCTTCAGGGCAATACATCAAACAAAAATGGTAGAAGTTACGAAATTTATATTACGTTCAAACGTTTCAACGTGAGATTTTATGCCATCTTCAGTAAAATTTGAAAATAAAAACAGAATTCTGACAGAATAACATAGTATAACTTTAGATGGCATATCTCCTACGATAGTGACAATGAGCAATAGCCAGCATTAGTCAAATTCAGGATCAATACTCTAATAAAAAAGACAATACAATTCCTTTCCTAGCATACGTTTCCAGGAACCTATAAAGTTTTCTTCCAAGAAAATGGCATTATATTATCTCAATTTGTTCTCCATATAGACGCGATAAGAAAACATTGGTCTCGGCATGTTATCATAAAGAAACTTGTACAAAGGAAAACGATTAAGGCCAAAACGCCCCACAATCAAATCCATTCAAGCTTTCCTTCTATGCAAGTCATTCATGTAGTTTTTTTTTTTCGTTTTTCTAAAACTAGAATATTTTCAGAATGTTTTCATAGGTTTTTCTTCGGTTAGATAACAGAAATTCCTTTCGGCTGATAGAGAAGACCAGAATTTAGTATATAGCTTATCGATAACAGTAAACAACAAACCATTTTAGGGGATATTATGGCTTAATGGCATCGTTGGAGTTTGTTGGGGAAAATATAAATAATGAAGTCGATAAATCTAGATGTCACTATTTTTAAATTATTAGGCGTTCTGATTATACTTGATTCTTTTAGAAAGCAGTTTGATATAGAAGCCAGCAAAACCCAATGAGTCACTAGTCTTTTTAAAATCTGAAGAGTCACTGGCAAAAAGTTAACACAATATTTATTCATATATTGATCCAAGAATTTCATGATATAGAATAAGCTTGTACTTTCATTATTCACAATTAAAAAAATAAAAAAATATAAATAAATCCTATATTTTTCTACCACTTGGCCTAAAAAATCTCCCAATGCTCTATATTTTTCCCTTTCCCTCTGACCACAGCGTATTTTTCCACAGAATAAGAGTGTTTTCGTTAGGGCAGTAGTATATCTTGTCCTTTTCAGGTGTTTGCTCTTCTTTAACACGCTTTTTCACGTGAAAAATCGCACTCGCCTCGAGGGTTTTTCACAAATCACTTACCCTTTTCAAAAACATCATGACGTATTACGCAGGATATTATATATGAGGAATTTTGCCGTAATTCTAGCTGATTTTATGTCAGATAATTGGGGTAAAAGATACAGGTTTAATAAAAATTTTTTTTAGTAATAGAACGTAAAATTAAAATAACTAGTTGTGAGTAGCATTATGCCTTAAGGCAATTTGCATAAACTTTCCTATACGAACACATAATCAACTTAATAAAAATTGAGATTCAGCTATTTAGGTAAAATGTTCAATTATTATTTGGAAAACAGAATTTTCGGTTTCACTAAAAAATAAATCAATACAATTGACGTCATTCAACCAAACTTATTTATTACTTAATTTATCTATGCATACTTAAAATATCTGTAATAGTATAAATTAAATTAATTTGTTTACCACATTTTAGTTCATTTATTTCGCAATCTAAAAACATTTTTTATTTGTATATGGTCGTCAACTGTAATCAGTAGTTGTCTATGAAACTACAACATAACGTACAGGTACTTTGGCATAAATTCTGATTAGAATCGCTCAAGCACGCTACAAAATTCAAATTTTTGATGAATTTTTATAATTCAACCCTCTTATCGTAGGCCTTTCATATTTCAGTATGTTATTTCAGACTGAAAAATTTTTCGTTATACAAACTTTCATCAAAACAGTAAAAAAAACTATATTTAATTATGAAGGATTGCTTAGGCCGATCTGACTAGTAACAAAACCTAATCAATCCGATTTTCAACCAATATTTTTCGAACATTTTTTGAAGTTGTAAGATCAGTTTGAAGTTTTAAGTTTGGAATTGTGGACAAAATATTTTATACTTTTTTGCTAATTACAAGGAAACGGCTTGGCCGTTTTTGGTCAACTAACCAGCACTGGTCCTTATCGAAATATATCGAATTCCTTTTAAATTTTTGAAATCGGTCGAACGTTTTTTGAGAAAACGTCAACAAAAGTTCAAAAATCGGCTTACATATACATGCATACTTTTAGAGGTAAAAAATCAGCTCTAAATTTGTCCTCATTGGATTTTTAACTTCCCGAAAGAGAAGTTTATGTTTTGGAATTTGGATTGGATTAGATTGGATGACTTGAAATGTCGGGAAGACATAAAATCAGCAAATTGGATTTTTTGTGAAAACACGAACTTCTCCTGCTGGAAGTTAAGTAGAAATAAATGCAGAAAGAAAAATGCATCAATTTATTCTAAAATATTGCTGATGTTAATCCTTTGGTGAGTCCTCTAGTACTTCATATTACAAAGAGCTTTCAAATTCTTTTGTTTCAGATAATAAACTACGTCCTATATTTTTCTCTGTTTCTCCAACTAATAAACTATGATTTATTTTCCTCTTTCAATAACGAACATTGGGAAAATCTGTTCGCATTTAAGAACGCTTCATAGCTCCGCGATAAAGTTTACGTAGCGAAGTGTTTCACACTCGGATTGCCTTCTATGAGGAGGACTTCTGTTTTCACACAATTGCAAGCCGGGCGACGAAGCGTATCACATTATTTTAGACAAACAGCTGGAAGACACTTGCAAATTAAATTATATATATATATATATATCCAAGTTCTGCGAAATTTCGTTATTTGAATATACAGGTACAGAGGAAGATATATCTAGAAGGTGGGAATAGGATTTATTGCGCGACTTCATTGAAACGATGGTGGATTGTAGACGTCTACAAATAGTCACTTGAGTTTTGAATTGTTTTAATTAATAAAGAAAAGAATCTGATGTGCTGTTACTACCTTGATAAATCTTGCTAATATAATTTGTAATATATATTGATTAAATAGTCAGTACATCGAATTAAAAAAAGTAAACAAGTATTACTTTTCCACACTCGATGGTGAGACTATCAAATCAAATGTTAAAAACGTATCAAGATATAATTTTTTTGCCTTCTATAATTCATGTATGTTTTAATATTCAACAAGCACGTAGTTTATAAAAACGTTCATATATATAATATAATTCACATATATAATAACATTTGCCTTCATTTGCTACCTTAATATTCAGTTCTGGGCAAGGGGGCAATAAACTATTGACTTACTTAACTGTTTATTTATTTTATTACAATTTTATTTAAAACTAAGATTCAATAAAAAGACAATCTGATATCAAGCAGTAGTGCTACATTTTTAGTTGAAAACTTAGATCAAAATAAGTGAAAATTGACAATAATTGCGTTGACTTCTAATATATGATATATCAGAATTTAAAAAATAGAATTCACAGTATAAACCATGTTCAGCGATACAAAATGTCAAAATCCAGGTAATGTTTCTTAAATTTTCACCAACCAATTACGTTTAATATGAGTATTTCCATCTACCTTCTGACTCTATATTCAGTTCCGGGAAAGTGGGCGATAACTCAGACTGATTTATTCCATGTATGATTTCATTTATAAACGCGATATTTAAGAATAAATAAACCTATTTATATATAGAGTCAAAATCCAGAAAAATAAAAAAATGACTTTTTAAGAAAAATATTTTCCCATGAATTCTATCTCAATATTCAGTTCCGGGTAAGTGGGCGGCAAACCATGAAGTTATTTATTTATCATACAATTTTATTTATAAACATGTTTTCAAGAATGAACAAAAAAGGTGATGTAAATGAAAAAATTCTTGTATCGCCAAATTTTCACTTACAAATTTAATTCGAGTATATATCCTTTCGTCTTCTAACTCTATATTAAGTTCCGGGCTAGAGGGCAATCAAAGCCCTTATCATTGTCAATAGTGCGATAGCTGAAGCGAAAGCTCTTGTTAAACGAAGCAGAAAGATATAATAAGACAGCTTTTGATAGAATTTCTCTATTGTTATTTGTCACAAATGATTATGACACCCACTAACACCGAAATAAAATAGTAGAAATAGACACTGAGGCTATTTTGGGAATAAACCATATGGTACCTAGAATAGTTGTAATACATAGTATAGTGGCTTAAAGGTGAACCTTGTAAATGATCGTTTATGATTACCTGTAAATGTTCCTACACTTGTGGAGCTGGTGTAATTATTCCAATGGGATTTGAGAAATCCTAAATCGATACTACAAACCACAATCTTGTTCTGTTCATTAAGTGGTCAAGCTTTGAATATTATGCATGATCATCCATTATTCATAGGACTAATATTAAACGGCATCTGTCAAGAGCAAGCCCATAGTAGCCCTGACGACCTTAAATACAGTTGCCCTTTCCATCATAATGTGGTTAACGCATAGATGAGCAATTGTTGCACAAACACAGTAAATTACACATAGAAACAAGGATTTGGAGCAAATATTATGCTGATGAGCTTATATTACAGCAAGTTGATTATCATGGTAACGGAGATAATGGGACATGGTTCAGAGATGTTGAAATATATAATATTCAGATTATACTGTGGCTATTTCATGAGGAAGATTTGCTGTGATCGCAATTTGTGTTTGTGAATCACTGTTGGATATTTTAGTCGCTTTTGGAACTTATGAACTGCAAATATATGCGCTATCTAAATGATAATTGTAACAAAATTATTGAAATAAAAGTTCACATCTATAATATACCTATTATTAGTTCAAATAGTATTGAGTGCGGAGCCATCCACTTCGCATATCTTAAGAGCAGTTGGATTACCAAATTGGATTTTTGTCACTATTTTGGTGAACATACATAAAAAAGGCAACGAGAGTGAACATATATTTTGCAATCATTTCAGAAAATTCACAGATAGATGAATAAATAAATATTATTAAATTTCTGCATTTATATATATTTTGTGAAGAATCTTTACTCTTCTTAATAAAACCTCCAAAAAATGTTGATACGGAGCCCTGCTAAGGCACGCTACGCCCTTGAATAAACATGTGTATGTATAAATGTATAATTTTATGAGTATTTACATCTATAGTATATATATATACGAGTATATATATATATATATATATATATTGTATATATGTATGTATTTACCTTGTATAAAATTTTCCTATACCTATTTGTCTAAAGCGAAATCGAGAGTAAATTTCTCGCCTTCTACCCCGAGGGCACAATTAAACGAAAATGGCAAAATGACTGACACAACCGATCAATTAGCGTTTAATTGCTTCGTAGATCTTATTAATCTTATTCTGTAATAATTGTTGTTTCTTCTCCTTCAGGTGAGATTCTCCATCGGAGGTAAATTGAAGATGAAAACGTTATTATCGTAATAATGAGAGGTTTAGGGTTTTTGAAGTGCATCGAGATTTTACCAAGGGGTAATTGATAATTTATATAAATACTAGTATATATATATATATATATATATATACGAAATTAATTCCTTTACGTTTTCCTTCTATTGTGATACACCTACAAGTCTATTTCCCATGTATTTTCTAAATCTAATATAAAATGCACTTCCCTTATATATGGTAATTTTACTCTAACCCACATGTGAAAGCTATACATTCAATTTAAAATAAAATTTTCAGAGAAAACATGTTTCAAACAATTTTATTTTTATTGTCGATACAAATAACAATGCGGAACCGTCAGATGTATTGCGAAATGTACCAGTCTTCGTCTAACATTTGATTTGTGCTGTTTAAATAAAAACTTCTCGAACAAGCATTTCATTTCTTTCAATCTTTGCACAAAAAGAAAAGTCTAGTAAAATCGAGTGAGTTTTGTGTAGTTTCGAAAATACGGTAAAAAACTGTGGATGGTCTTCGAATTGACAGAATGGATAGAATGGATTTATTAGTAATTTGATATGTAAATGCTGATATGTATATGCAATGATTAGATTTTTGTAATATTATTTGGATATATGTCAACAGCCACGTGTACTCGGTCTACTATTTCCCCAACGGCATTTTTTCTAAAATAGCTTTCCTCCCTAAATTCAACTTTGATTTTATCAAATCGGACTAAGAATTATGCAAAACGTTATCACGATCACAACATCACGAACAGAAATGAACTCAGTCGGTCATGATTAAAAACAGTTGACGTGCAGAAAATGATAAGGTGTGCGTTGCTTTGGATTCGTGATTGTACACAGACCGCACGCTGGCAGCAACTGATAAACATCAGGAAATTATATATTGCTATTTTTATAGTTCCTGCCAGGGTTAATTCAAGTCATGCATTTCTGAGCAAACAAACTGAAACTCAGTTCATTCATGGACATTTTTATATATAGTGTAAGGTGGCTTGATGGCGCTGTGCTAAGATGCAAACTTTATATAATTTTTTTTTATTAAACCGCTTCTCGTAGGCCTCTAATATTTTACGTCGGTCAGTTTGAGCATAAAATCTACCAATATGCCAAGTTTCATCAAAATCCCAGACACAATGTGCAGGTTCTCCTTGTAAGTATAACTGTCTAAGTGGCACCCCGGCATTATTAAGTAGTATTCATAAATCATATCTTTCAATGAATCAGCAAACGATTTACTTATATACAATTTCATCAAATTTTATTTTTTTGGATGTAAAGATCCATTACCCGATTTATTTTACTACTACCAGTTAAAAGTATCCGCCTGTGTAAATACTCCTACCCTTTCACCCAGATCCAGAAAATAGTTTTCCTCATTTCCTCGTACGTCTATAGGGAAAGCCAGCCTCGTTTTAAACCTGAATACAAGTCAAGTTTGAAGCTCATGTCTTTATCGATCCGTTTGCACCTGGGTGTATATATGACCACAGTTTGACCTTATTATGCGTCAGCATCTATTATTATTAGTAAAGGCTAGCTGTTTGCTTTTGAGAGCCCTCAGGGGGGCAGAAGAATGGATGATCACTCAAGAAGAGTTCGGTTTATTTACGGAAAATGCCAGAGTTATAAATAAACGACCAAATCTGAATCTGTTGGAATACACACCTAAATCTAAAAGTAGGGTTGTTTTTTGGAATGTGAATCACTAGTAGAAGCTAAGGGTAAAAAAATGAATACATCAACTTCTACATCAGACTGTTTTTTCTGGACTTCAGGTAGAATACACAGCAATTACAAGTTGTGATGAATTAATATCATAATTCATTCTAAGCTTTAATTCTGTCCAGAGGTATCGGAAAATAACTAAAATGACGTCACATTATGAGAGAGCAATATATTTCTGAATGGCTATTGAAAGTTCCGAACATTAATCGAAACTTTCATGACAATAAAACGTATTGACTTCGAAGGTTCATAAGTTATAAAACATAGCAATATAGGAAGTTGATTTTATCATGAGAGAGGAAGCAAAAAGGTTTTATGATACAATTCTTTATAGTATCAAAATTTATATCACCAAGAAAAATTATATATATATATATATATATATATATATGTATATATAAATATATATCTGGTTTATCAAATTGCTCAGATAGTGAGTGAGTATGTATTGGCGAAATTAGCCAATATTTAGCCAGCAACATAAAAACAATTAAAAAACCAAAAAAAAAACACAAATATCATATACAATATAGACTATTTTAACCCAATTATCCATTATTTAAAAAAAAACTTTTTCAAAAGACGTTTTGCTGAAGGTTGTTTCATTAAACTATTGAAGAAAAGACATAAACAAACGAAATGATATTTTATAACTGTGCAATACAAGCAATTGGTTTTTGGATTGTATTTTAATATATATATATATATATATATATATATATATATATATAAACATGTATGTGTGAGTGTTTAGGTAGGTGTATATATTTTTTATGTATGATGAGTGCCACTTTTAATTAATTATTCAGATAATGCAAGCGTTTTTATAGCACATTTTCAGTCCGCAGGTCGTAAACCCGCACAGCCACACCATTGTGTATGAATTTGTAATGAATAAATTAAAATAAATGTACGGAAATTTAAAATTTTCATTGCAAATTTAAAAAAATCTCAAAATTAAATACGAAAAAAAATACTGGGATGTAGAATGTAATTTAGAAAAGATAATTACAACTAAAATTAATCCCAACTAAAATTGCCGACAAAGTAATTTAAAACTTTTTGAATCAAAATTCGTAGTAGTTGGTAAAATAAATACATATATAATTCTAGTGGGATTTGTATTTTTCAATGATTTATGCAGAAGTTTCTGATTCTGGAAGCGGATTGGGAGTTCTAACGTTCGACAAATGTTCCGAGATAAATTATAAAAGAATACTTCTTTATATAGAATTTATAAACTGCCATACTATATTTTTATACTGCACTACGTAAAAATTTTGTGATCTCTACATATATATTTTTTGTTATCTCTACATTTATATTTTAACCATCCCAATTTTATTTTAATTGATTATTTTAAAATAATCAAAAATCCACATTTTTAAAATAACATATTTATGTCATAAATATCTACCATAGTTAATACTTGCGTAATTTATCTTTTAATGTATAATTATGATTTTTTACAGAAGTGAAATAACCAAATTACAATCCATTATTACCAATAATTCATTACTAAATCTTAAAAAATATAACATCATATGTAATTTATATCTACTTTCCCAGTTGTGAAAATTATTAAATCTCCAAGACCAGCATTTCTCCAGGGCCCATAAAACTTGGATCAGGACATTTATGGTTGCTAATATGACTTATTCTGAAACTTTATTAGGTTTTGATGAACTATTATGCGACTGAAATAAATTGTCATGACTTTATGATATGGTATTAGATTTAGGGACATAAAGTGGAAATAATAACTGGAGTCGGAATTATTATTATCGCTCACTAATTCTTAGAATCAAATAACAAAGTCAAAAGAATAAAATTGCTGTTATAATAAATAGATATAAAAAGTCAAGATTTTTTTGTTTTTCATCAGAAATAAAAGAATATATTATCTAAAATCAATCGGCAAAGCCCTTAATGTCTTTCATCTCTATCTCGGTTTCGAGCTATAATTAGGCGCGTATTATATAAGAAATTCGCAAAGAGCTTTCTATAATGATTTCCTCGCCTTCTGTTAAGATCATATAATACTTCGAAAAGCTGTATCGACGGCAGGATATTAAATATTTGATTTTCAATTCTTCCGAGGGCTATCCAATTATTTTCGTCGTAGAACAAAGTGAGAAAAACATGGATCGATTGTCCTGCTATCGTATTTTGTAGGATATATCTATGTCAACAAGATTTTATAGGATATAGATTTCAAGTTCTTCCCAAAATTCCTCTACTTGTTTTAAGTTATTCTTTAAGATTTCCCATGAAAATTATTATAACCTAATAATCGTTTTTCTTCAAGTACATTTTAATCTCAACGAAATAAAACGTTTTGAGCTTATTGCTCATAAAATAATAATGTGCTCATTTTATACTAAAATAATTACATAGAAAATTTAATTTCCGTTCAACAAGATAATGCTGAGACGAGTCAAATAATACGGTAACCGGTATCAAACAAACTTTTGAATATCATATTACATTCTTTACTACAATTAAATAATTAATTTTACTTCTATTAAATTTGCACAAAAAGTTTGCTTCAGCGATGATTGGCGTCTCAAAATTTAAATAAAATTGAATCATCAGTCATTTTTCACACATGAGGTTTTTCAGGTATAATGGAATTTTTTGTTCGGGGTATAATTTGATTAAACTTTCTGCAATTTAATAATAAAATGTAATGTGGAAAAACGTATCATTATAGTATAGGATCTAAAAATAAATATCAGGGGAATGTGAAATTAATTTATACTGTAAAAAATGGTTTTAAAATGAAAAACGTTTGTTCTAATTCAATAATTCAATAATTGCTAAATTCAATATGTAATACACATATTAATACATGATATATTATATTCTAAATGTAAATGGATTAAGTGGGATGAAAAAATGTTTAAATATCATTTTTAAAATATTTGTGTAATTATTTATCTATATTTAGTTTAAATGTATCAAGAACCAAATAATAGCCTCATAATGCTGAAAAAATTAATGATTAATTTATATTTAAATTTAAATCGTCACTGCAAAACATGAAGTGAAAACTAGGATATCACGATATGATATTGGAAGACATCAAGAAAATTTTCTATTTGAATGGTTGTTAATAATTATAATAATTGCGCCTATTTTTTGTAATTGCTCTTTGATTGTTAAATTTCTTAGAAATAATATAATATAAAAAATCATAAAAATTAATGAAAAGTGATGAGTGGTAATTGGTAATAAGACTGTAATGCGAATAATAAACCAGGAAGGAAAAAGAAATAATTGTTATTGTAGTGCTCTCATGCCATGGACCTGCCTTCGGGCATACTACTATTATATATATATATATATAATTTTATATATAAATTATATATAATTTGTGGCGAGATTCGCTCAAGAGTAGCGTTCCCGATTCACATGCTGGGGGTTCCGAGTTCGAATCTCAGATAAAAATTTGAAAAAAATATTAACTAGTTAAGTTGGAATAATAATAGAATTATGAATCGTAATAAAAAAAATATGTATGTAAAATCAAAATGTATAAAAATTACAGAATTAGAATTAAAAATGAATTGAAGTAAGAAGAATTTAGAAGAAATGAGAAGTATAGAAGAAGAATATGTGGTTAGAAGATGAAATAAGAAGATAGTAGAAGAATAATAAAGATAAGTTAAGAAGTATAGAAAAAGAATAGGATTATATGAAGAAGATAGTATAATAGATTAATGTAGGTGGCTAAATGCTCGAGTAAGCGAGGCCAATGAAAATAAAAAAATAAAAAATATAATATATATATATATATATATATATATATATATATATATATATATATATATATCACGTACACGTGTCTTTGTGTCTATATATAACAGTTTCCTGTTATTTTCGGCCCTCGAATTTCCCTTAACAACTGAAGAGGGCCGCGTCGCGCGCTCGGCTGTCTGTTGCTGTGACCCACCGCAGTGTTCGCGGATCGATATAGGCGCCAGAGTAGAGAAAGCCCCGGACCCCCGGACCGGTCGGGATGGAAGGCGAAGGGCAGAAGGACTATTCTCTCGCACACTTACAGATGTTGACAACCCAAGGGGGGGACAATATTATTAAAAAGAACTATGGAATAATAATCATTTTTCGAAATTGATAGTAGTAATAATACACTTCAGGGAAATAAATTGAAGTTAGGTCCAGACCCCACCGAAATTTTTAACAAATTTTATTAATTATTGTATGGCTTTTGTATTTATTTCGCACTTTATTTCATCTTCAAGTTTTTTTTGTCCGTAATTATTTTATATTATAAATTTATTTAGATATGTTTCCTCAATCATTACAGAAGTAATTTAAGATTATTAAATTACTAAGAACTCCTAATAATTTAAGAAACATAAAATTTTTGAGAGCTTTATAAGCATATAAATTTATTAAAAAGAAAATTCTTATATAGTAAAAAAGTTATGAATTAGCTGCACAAAATAATTATATTCTTAAAATGTTTATAAATTAACTAAACCAATAAGTAATAAATAAATAAAAAATAAATAATATAATAAATAATATGTTAGTTATGAAAACAAGTTATAACTAGTTGGTATTGGTATTTTGCCTTGAGGCAAGTTACATGAACTAAATAATCAACTTAATCCATGATAGATAAATTAATTTATGAGTAGTTAAAAGTATTCGAAGTGGATTTATTACACATTATTGAAAATCGAACACGTCAACCCGGTCGGAGTATTTTTTAAAAGCAAATTTTCATAAATAAATAATTTTTATAATTGAGCAAGTTTTTTGTAGGACTTGTTTAGTATGTTCATTAAGACCAAGTATTCTATCGTTATACCAAGTATATCGTCTAATTTTAATTTTAACAAATGTCAAAAGAACTACTCATTTTCTCAAACTTTGAAATTTTTTAAAATTAAACTACTTGTCGTAAGGCCGTAATATTTCAGTAAGTTCTATAAGATCATGATATATATCGCCAAAAAAAGTTTCATAAAAATCGGCTTAATTTTTTTTCAACAGTTAATTACAAGAGAACGGCTCGGTACATTTTCACCTTAAACTAATCAGTGTCATTTCCAACTAATATATTTCGAAAAGTTTTTGAATTTTTAAAATCGATTCGGTGGTATGAGCTTAAATGTGGACAAAAAAATTAACACTTTTTTCCAAATTACAAAGAAACAGCTCGGCCGATCGTCGCACAAAACTGAGAAACGATAATCCTCATAGAATACATCAAATAATTTTTAAATTTCTGAAATTGGTTCAGGCGTTTTTGAGCAAACGTCGATGAAAGTTCTAATTATGACAAATGCCAAAAAGACCACACTTATTTTTGCAAACTTTGACGAATTTTTAAAGCTGAAAAATTCAATTATTATAATAAATGAAGTGAATAAAAAGTTTGGCATTAATAATATTATGAAAAATGAAAGCAAATGTAAAAAATCTAAACTAAATTTAAGTACCATAAAAATGATGTTCTTCTAAAACCCATTTTTGGACGATTACTCTATAAATATTTATAATTCTGGAGAATAGATAAAAACTCACATGTACCAAGAACTTAATAAATCAACCAGGGGTCTTAATAAAGTGAATAAAATATTATTGAAACTATTTGTTTGTTATCGTTACTAACATAAATTAATTTCTATAGAAGCATCTTCTCAGTAGATTAGACATCTAATTCAAAATTACTAAGTACATAACCTTCTAAAAATAATTATACTTTTGATTGTATGTTAATATATTAAATAATAAATTTTTCGACACATGTTATGGACTACAGGTAAAAATGTTTCCTACACCTTGGTTCTATTTCAAACGACTGTCAATTGTGCCTCGTGTTTCGCATTACGAGCGACCGAGAATTCGAATAATTCGGGATTTAGACGCACATGCTACCCCGGTTGTCGGAAGATTTTGCGATTTCGGGAGGTGTCAACATTTCTACTACTGCCAACATCACACAATGTTAGGTAGGGTCATGGTGATATAATAGATACAGAAAAAAATTTTGGAAGAAAAAATTGCTAATATATTAATAATAATATATTTATGCAGTCACCATATGGAACTGTTAATAAAAAATGATATTATCCATTACCTCTCTGCCAATAAAGTGGTAACAAGAACAAAGTCGAAATGAAGAAAAACGATATACGATTTTCTTGTCCGAGATAAATGCTGTTTTATTTCTATATAGAGAGTCGGAAAGTAAAAGCAGCTAATTAAACCGCGTGAGGTGGAGAATCGTAATAGGAAATAGTTCTGTAAGACTTTGATTACATACACTTCTAAGGAACAAAGACAGAGTTTCTGCGAATTTAAGTCTATAAGAAAATTATAAGTAGAGTTTGGAATTGTAATTTAGATCTTTGGAAGTGAAAAAGATAAATGTGCACGTTGATTAACTTGAATTATATCTATCTATATATCTATTATATACATCTCGAATTCTTCAACCAGCCGAACAAAATTTTGATTGAGAAAAATAAGGTAACAATATACTGGACTATATTTCTGTGCTAATTTGTTTAACTGTTAAACTTTAACATCTTACAAGCCATGTCAGTCGTATGTGTCTGACACTAAGAAACTCTAGGAACGTAGGCAATTAACACTAACATTTTTAACTAAATTTATACATTTTTAACTAAAAGATCTAATAAAGTTACCATGACCCACGTGAAAATTCTTATGATATTATCGTGGCGATTAACGTATTAAGTATTTATTGAATTTGGATTTTTACAAAATTATATGGCTCTAAAGTTATAAGAAATTTTAAAGAGTTACGAAATATTATGCCGTTAGTTACATGAAATTTGAATATTAAAAAAATCTGGTTCAAACTTGCAGAACACTCAGGAGCAATTATTGCCTATAATTTACCCAACCAATAATTTTTTACTCATTTTTTCTAAGTAAATTAGTATTTCTCTATCCGAATTTTATCTCGATTCAAGAAGATTTATAAACAAGCCCATTCCTCTCCCTAAGGTAATTCACTTATAGACTAACATCTTTCTATTTTCCAGAATATTAGGATTTATACGATGATAGAGCAAATATTGTAACAGTATCTTCACGAATAACAAAGAAACTTCGGCAATATAAAAAGTGAAGGTTAACTAAATTCGACCTCCTTTGAACCCAATCAATGAGAACATATTTTTCTTACAAATCTATATACCATCGAGATTATTTTTCGTCGAATAATAAAAGGAAAAATAGACTCTAGAAGGAAAATAAAATAAATGGGATTCTAACGATTCATCAACCAGGAAAAATAAATATCGATTATTAGATATCAGAGATTCCTACTGGGACAAAATGACTGAAAATTCCTCAAAAATTATTTGTGATTATATTTCTAATTACTCAATTTATTATCGTACTTTTCCAAAAAACTGTATTTCATTTAATGTGAGACTATTTAGTGTTGCTGCAAAATTTTATTCTACATTGATCGACATTGATTTTATAAATTATTTATAATAATATGATAGATCGTTTGGTATTATATATAGAAAATTCAATATTTTGTAAGCAAGTTGATAAAGAATAATGTGATTTTATGTATATAAAGACAAAGTACCGAGAATATTTGTCATATTTTATTGAGATTTATGAGTAGAGCATCTTATGGTAAGGTCTCTTGACAATATAGATTCAATTTAGAACAAATGTACTAATATTTCATTTTCATTTATTTATTTATTTCATTTATTCATTTATTATTCAAAATCGAACTGTAGTCAAGAATAATAAATATTATTTCAGGCTCTTGTCGTAAGACAAACGTACACTATTTATATTTTGTAAAATTATTTAAAATCTATGAACAATGTAATGAATAAATATATTTAGTCTGAATAAAAATCATATATAAAGTGTGAAGAAATTGTAATATAAATGAAGTTTATTTATTTAATGTTGTTCAAACTTTAAAGAAAAAAAAATTAAAAAACACCAATTCATAAATTATGAATAGTAACTTCTAACTGGCTAGCATTTTCCGAAAATATGGATCAATTTTTTAACACAGACCTTACAAATATTTTTTTCAAATTTATATACTTGTATGTGTTTTAGTGTGTCACTAGTGTATTATTTAACAACATCATTTCCCATTTTGTTCTCCAAGAAAACTAATATAAATGCAAAATAAACCGAGCAAAAAATAAATAAGAAAATGTCACCTCATGAAACGACTTGAAAAATACTAGCAAGTAGTAATAAAACTTTATTTGTACTATTTTAGTGAATATAGGTACACGTAAAACCTGCACAATTTTGAATTAAGAAAATTATATTTTAGGGAATGAGGGATGATTAAATGGGCTTAAAATATATTTATATACCTATTAGTGTTTTTTTTTGCAGCCAATATATCAAATTAACAAACTAGAAAAATTTGACCTCATTTTACAGGTCTCTCTAATTTTTCGAATAGTGTTTGATATTTATTTCATCAGAAACAACTTATCTTTTTACTTCCAACCTTAAAATTCCCATTTTCTCTATCCCTAAGGTGAATAAAGCAACGACACAATAAAAATATTAAGTCCAGGTCGAGGAAAAGCAAAGTGTATGCTTAGAGAGAGTTCTTCTCCAACAATATATGAAAGAACAAAATTGCTAACTCTGATTATATTGCTGAAAGTTTCTTTCCCTATTGTGTGCACGGAGGCTCTTCAGCATATGAAAATGCATTATGCAAAACTTGTTACTACTGGATATGCACTCAAAACGTAGAAGAAGGATTGAGGTATATATTCTAGACAAAATGATCTTTTGTTCAGTAGTATGGTAAATACAGAGAAGATGTTATCGAGTAGTCTAAAGTCATATTACGTACTCTATTTGTAATAAATATTTTTCATACTCATTTTTCTACTATTACTTCAAAAATTATATATAACACGTTAATCGCCATATCACTCGTGTGTGAGTTCTACATGACCCTTGTCAGGAGTTGGCGATACTTTCAAAACATTGTTGTTTCTTTAATTTTATTAAAAATAAGTATATTGAAATTTTTCCTTGGTCAATGAGGCGCAAAAATCCTATCTATTTCGAACATTGTCCCATTCTAACGTGGATTGATTCCTTCTCAACGTAATATTCGCCTTGTGCAATATAAAATACATTTCGATGTCGATCGATCAATCTTTTCCTTAGCGCATTCAGGAAGTGAAAATGTCTTCGCAATAGTCTCGTAGTTGATGATTCACTTGTGGGGTTTCGTATATTCCCATACCGACCAAGTGTGTGTAAATTTGGTTTGCCAAAGATTCTAAAACATTTTGTAAATGTAACAGAAATACTAAAATTTGATTTTAATGCTGACACCTGTCAAAGTCAAAAATTACAAAAAAAGTTCGCATTTTTTAAATTCTCGGCATCCAAAGTTGATAAAAACTTCAAACAAAAAGTTAGCCATTTAGCCAAAAATATGGGCAATCAATAATTATTTGAATATTCCTAACAATTGGCGAATAAAGAGCAAATAACCCAAAATATAGCAAATAATTATGATATGATTTATCGATTTTTTTTCTAAATTCGAGGTTCTGAAAAATACACAGTATATTCACTAGAAAGTTATAGAATGCAGTCCAAATATACTTTACAAGATATGGGCGTCCATTAATCACGTGAGCGAGTTTTTAAGGATTTTTAGACCTCCCCCTCCCCCATTAAAGATCATGTGTATTTTTAGTTACGTCAAAAACAGTAAAAAAAATTTTTTTTTTGAAAATGTTTGAACTTTTTTAAAAAATAGTTAAAAAATAAATACACGTTATATCTTACTACACCCCTACCTCTCCCAAGTAATATTTCGTGATTTTTTGTCAAAACCCCCTTTCCCCTTTCACGTGATTAATGGATGCCCCCTATACGAATAATAATAATGTGATTTTTTTTACTTGAGTTTCATTTCTATTATCAAGAATGGATGCCTGTTCAAAATTCTTAAAAATTAGGAAACACATTACTTATAAAACTGACGAGCAAACTGAGTCTCGACTTGCGGAATGAAGTGCTATGTCTGGAGCATAGCTCTATACGGATCAGAGACATGGACTCTAAGGAAATGTGATGCTGAAGGCAAATGGAACAGATAAAGTGAAGAGACAGGATAACAAATGAAGAAGTCCTGAGAAGAGTGGGCGAAAGGAAAACTCTACTGAGCACGATTTTGAAAAGAAAAGGAAACTGAATCGGAACCGTTCTGCAAAAAGAATGCCCACTATACGGCATAGTCGACGGTAAAATAGAAAGACTGAAAGGAATGGAAAAAAGAAGAATGCAGACGATTGACAACTAATATACATATGAAAATGTGTTAAAAAGAGTAGGGGGTAAATAGTGGTAATGGAAATGATGGACTACAAAGGGTAAGAACATCATTTATTTGTGGTGGCTCTCATATCATGGACCTGCCTTCGAGCAGACTACCATTCACTATTATTATTATTATTACAATAGTTCAATGTATGTACAACTTTTAAGTTTTCCCTTATCCCCATAGTTTTTAGAACCTTTCTCGAAAAGTACACTAAAATTTCATCATATTACTCATGGGATATCGGGAAGTTGTGAAGCTCCATACAGAGGTACTTCATACAACCGTATATGACATTTAGCTGAAGTGGTAGGTGGAAGTAGGTAGTAGGTATGTACATTGCATACAACCATCATATTGACGAGAAATGTGACATATATGCAGCATTCACATATTTACAATTTCCACTTGGAGCAGGTGAAAGCAAATAAATTGGCAGAGTAATCCTTACATGGCAAATATACAATATTAAACAAATTTATGCGACTTGGAAGACAAGTTCTAGAGTGTGTGATTTGATATTGGTAAGATCTCATAGTACTTAAATTTTCTATGTAGCATATTTTAATAAGACTAAACAAGTAAGACCATTAGGAAATTAATTTTATATAAGTTTTCCTTCGCGAAAGAAGATGTTTATGTTTTTGTAAGAAGAGCAGATTTGTGCTGTGATACAACTATTTTTACTCTAGATTTAAAGTCATTATGAATCGATTGACACCAAATTGGAAAAGTGTATGTATATCAGCCAAAATTTGGTCGAAGTATTATCAAAAAATAAATTTTAGAGAACACTTTGATAATAAAATATTAAAGATAAAAAGTTCCTACACAACTTTGGTCGTTTATACAATTTTCTTCTGTAATAAATAAAATTAAAGATGAGTATTTTTATCCCGATCATACAAAATCCATTTATATAACATATTTGTATCTTATGATGGTAAACGGAAAAAGTTAAGATTATATATGCTTCAATTCATGAAATTTATACAAACTTTGCCTCCTGGTTCTCCCACGTAATTCCATTTTCAAAGTGTCCCAAAATACTCAATTGATCCAACAAAATAATTTGTATATCACGACTTGTTATGTCGATAATACCATGAATTTAAGAGCGAAACGTTTATTTTTTCTTTCCATACATTATTGATCGATTGATATAAATAGACTCTGGTTTCCTCCACGCTCCTATATGTTTATATATTTTATATGTGCATTTCAAAACAAGAGGATTATACTTTTAATAATGTGGGTTTTATAAACTTGAAAACGTCTGTTCGAGTATGCAATATTTATTTATTTTTAGTCAGCATAAAATTTATTAGGCAAGACGTTCGAGTTTTTACAGCGTTGTCATAATTTGATCGAGATATTTACTACAGTTTATATGAGCTATCAAATTTTATAAATAATGTAAAAATGCATACACAAATAGAAGGTTGATTCGCAGTTTTATCATTTTCATTGAATTGAATCAATTCATTATTTCATTATATATTACATACAAATAATTAGCAAATAAATTTAATAAACATGATTATATTCAGTTTATGAACTATCAATTTGATTTACTAAATTTTATAGAGCTTGCAATAGTTTAAACGACTTAATAATTTTCAGTTTAACCGTTCATTAATTTTATCAAATGGGGTAGGTAATAAATGTAGGTAATTATAATATGAATTAATACTAAAATGGTCTGTATGTTTTAAAATAAACTATTAAGCAAATATTACCGTTGCAAATATTTGAACTCAAATGTTCGTTCCTCGAATGAGTTAATTTGCGCAGATGAAAGTTTTACCGAGAATCTATATTTCCAGAAAGCGTAGTTGCGAGTTGTACATGTTACAAGTATTTTTAAATAAAAAATAAAAACTATCAGAGTAATTAAGAGAACTCTATAAAATTAAATAAACAACTCTCAAAGAGAAAAATACACAAAAACATGGTACAAATTAGAGATGGGTAACTCATTCCGGAGTTATCACTCCGATACAACTCCTCCCTCGAAGTGAATCCGAGTGGAGTTATCTCACAGGATTTGTCATATCAAACTGATACTAAATCTGTTAAAATTTGCAGATATTTGCTTGAGATTTTTTACTAATACAAAAATTTGGGTCGAAAAAAGTGTTTTTTTCCCGTCTCACAGCCAGTTTTAAGACTTTCCAGGTGTATAATGTCTCAAAATAATGCTGTTTTGTATTGTAATTGATAATGTTTGTCCGTAAATGAGCTCTTTCAATGGTATACAACCAGCTAAAAAAGATTTTGTATTATATTGTAACTTTTACACAATTATGATTTTATAATTGTGTAAAAGTAATAGCATGCTAATCAAACTACCTGATATATAATTAATTCTCGAAAAGGAAATAATAAAAAAATGTGAGGTATTATTATTTTGTGAAAAATATTATACACCAAGATTTGTTCTTATTTTATATATAAGGTTCACTCCATTATTTTCATATAAAAATTAACATATTCAAAAAGTTCTATATTTTCTCTTAAAAAATAATTACAAAACTGATTTTGATTTCCAAGTTTTTGTGAATTTGAGGTTTGTATGCATATTGAAATGCATAAAATAGTAATTATTATAATAAAATAAACAAAAATGTTTGAACTATTTGTAAATTATTTCCAAAGTCTTAATAAATCCTTAGATATGTTAACACACACCAGAAAACACATTTGTGTCAAGTATCATGTTTCAAAGTTGTCGGAGTTGTGGAGTTGTTAAGTGGATATAGCTCCTCTCTGAAGCGGAGTCAAATCCTAATCGATCCGGCTTCGGATATAATAAGCCCATCTCTAGTACAAATTATTCCGATTAATAAATATTGATCAAGAATATTCTGCATCATCAAACCTGATCGTTGATGATACAGAAGTGATACATGGAAGTTTGTCTTAAAGCCGGTGCGTGTTTCAGGTCTTATCTCAATTATCTTTTCCTCTATTTTGTTCTAGATAAAATAATAGTTTCCAATTAAAAAAAAATCTTATTTTCTGCCCCATCAGGCATCGTCAGTCGTTCGGAAGCGATTGAAACAACACTCTTAAAATCGTTCGAATCGCCCGAGAATAATCTATCACGGCTAATTCTTGTCCGGATATCGAATCGAAATTCCCTCCGGGCGATCAGATATCCAATAAAACGACTGGTGAAGACATCGATATCAGAAATTCTAGGCATTCTGTTTCATAATTTCCTTCTTTTATCATCTGACGTAGCCTTAGGGTCGTAGAAAAAGTTTAAATTGAGTTTCGGATAGCAATTACTTTGATTTTTTAAATAAAACTTGTATGAACGCGCTGGGTGATATTGACATGTGGGAGATGGAAAATTATACGTTTTTCTTTGTACGAAAATGTTGAATGATGTGTATTATATAATATATGAAGTCAATAGATCGTTATAGTGACGCGATATGATTCAGTTGATGTAAAATTTACTAAGGTATTTTTTATACTTTATATCAATATTTTTCCACATGAGCCAAATACTTTCGCGTAGTTACCCTACCCTACATAATGATGAGCCGAAAATCGAAAATATTTTTTTTGCATATCTTCACGTTTCAGAAGTTTCTGAACATTTTGGGATACTCCAGAAAAAATGGATGTGTGTGTTGCGTGTGTGTTCGTATTTTTTCGTCCAAATTTTCGGGCGCACGGATCAACCGATATGAATGGTTAAAAAAACATTCGATTTTATTGATAGGGAGATGTGCTGATTAGTTTTTGGCAAAGGCAGGTCCAGTCGTTAGGAAGACACGGAGCAGAGAGTGCAGAAAATAGAAATTATTGGGTTATCAAATGTTTTACATACATTACTATTTCTAAAATTAAACCTAGAAATAGACGTTAAAAAATTGAATTCATAAAATGGATTTTAATATGTGCTTTCTACGTCCAATATTATATTTTAAAACTATAATATTACATTTCTGTTAAAAGCCAATCAAATATTTCCAAGCTATAATTAATTCATTTCGCCTACATCTTTCATTTACCTCAGAATAATTGAAAATGATTATAATCGATATTCTAAATCGCGGTGTCAGTTTTAAAACACTTTTTAATTAAAAGTTTTTCAATAGCTTCTGGGTCATATCGATTGAAAGTTATAGAACATATTTCAATCAGTTAATATTTATAAACAAAAATTATATGGATCATAAAGTTTGACATGGATTATACGATTTTACGTCGTCACATTAATATCCTTCCTGAATGAAAATCTGCAGCATGTCAACTTTATATTTTTGAAGTAATAATAATGTGCAGCAGATTTACGATAGCACGCATAAATTTTAGTTATAAAGGAAAATATGAAACAGTTTTTTTATTAGAAGTAATATCCTGAAGCTATTTTTATAGCGACACGAAGCATGTTTCACTTAGTAGAGGGAAAATTATGAAAATATCTGTGTAATAGAGGATTTATATCTACAAAGTGGAATGAGAACAAATTAATAAAATGAATGAGTTAAAAAAAGTTCAATAAATTCATATTGAATAAATATTCTTCAGAAGGAAATTATTAAATAATAAAAGAGTTGCGAATATAACATAAAAATTCGTTCCTAGAATAGTTAATTTGCGCGATGGAAAGTTTTACCGAGAATTCATATTTCCAGAAGTGATTTTGCGTTTTTATTTACATTACAAGTTTTTTCTAAATCAAAAATAGTGGGAGTAATTAAAAGAACTCTATAAGGATTATTTTAAACTCAAACAAACAACTAGCAAATTGAAAATATACCAAGGAGAAAATTCTAATATTCAACTATTGAAAAAATTGATAACGAGGTGATTATCAAACTAAAATTAACCCTTCAAACATTTCGACAAATTTCAATTACGTTATAAAATATTAGTACAACAATTTGCACCTGCTGAAACCGACCATGTTCATAAATACGCATAGTCAAAATTTATATTAAATTACAATAACCAATCAATATATTCATTATTGTAATATTAATTGCTGTTCGTTTATGTTAATTAAATAGGAAACATATATTAAATGAGATATTACAGGTTAATTATGTAGGTACGTTCCGCTATATATTAAATATTAATCTACATATCACAAACAACATTAGTCGATATATGTATCTATTTATAACCATGTTTATTCACCAGAAATTATTGGGATTCAGATGTAATGTAAATAGTAGCAGTAATTTGCCCAATTTGTCTAAAGTAATATTTGTTTGAATTTGCCAAGCCGCTGACAAAAATGCAGATTGTTAAAATTTTCAGAATTTTGTTAGTTAATATTAATTAAAATCATGTTTAGTGTTAATAGGTAATAGAGATGGGCTTATCATATCCAAAGCCGGATCGGTTAGGATTTGACTCCGCTTCAGAGAGGAGTTGACTCCGACAACTTTGAAACAATAATACTTGGCACAAATGTGTTCTCTAGTGTATTGTTAACATATCTAAGAATTTATTAAGACTTTGGAAATAGTTTACAATTAGTTCAAATATTTTTGTTCATTTTATTATAATAATTTTGTAATTATTTTTGAAGAGAAAATATAGAAAATCTTGAATATGTTATTTTACATGAAAATAATGCAGTGAACCTTATATATGAAATAAGAACAAATCTTTGTGTATAATATTTTCACAAAATAATAATACCTCACATTCGTTATTATTTCCCTTTCGAAAATTAATTATACATTAGGTAGTTTAATTAGCATACTATTATTTTTCACATTATAAAATCATAATTGTGTAAAAGTTATAATATAATACTAAAATTATTTTAGCTGGTAGAATATCCATTGAAAGAGCTCATTTACGGACAAACGTTATCGTATACAGAAATATAGAATACAAAATAGCATTATTTTGAGACCTTATATACCTGGAAAGCCCTAAAACTGCCTGTGAGACGAGAAAAAAGCCACTTATTTCGACCCAAATCTTTGTATTAATAAAAAATCTTAAGAACATGTTAACAGATTAGTACCAGTTCAGGGAAGTCAGATATAACAAATCTTGTGAGACAACTCCACTCGGATCACTCCGAGGGAGGAGTTGTGTCGGAGTGATAACTCCGGAGTGAGTTACCACTCTCTAATAGGTAATAAATAAATTTCCTACCTTGTCGAAGGCGTGAGGTCTGTGCAGAGGTTGACTAGCTCCTGATATGGAGCCGCTGGAGCTGGCGGCCTGCATTGAAGGGGGCGTGGGACCGGGTCGGCCTTCCGCCGCGCTCGGTGCTTGATCGTCCATCGGAACTCTGGGAAGGAAAAAATAGGAAATTATATGAAATTTTTCATGAATTAGAGAAAAATTATTTAAGAATAATTGATTTACGCAATTACTATTAGTTTATCATTCAGAAATAGTCAGAGTTGTTATATATTTTGCGTTTTAAATAGTAATCAGAGAAGCCTTATGAACTGTTATGATGATACTTTTTTCCATGTGGCTTTTTCAGAAGACAACGCAAGGAGAGGGGAGTTTAGACTATGTTTGATATATTTTTTTATTTTTCTCTAGTATCTACTGATAGTCTGTTTTTAATTTGATGCCCCCAAAGGGCTTTTCACTTGTTAACATCCAGTAGGGCAAATCATAGTAATCGCAAAAAAATCAAAAATGAAAATTTTATTTATCTTTACGTTTCAAAGGGTTGTTGTAAACATTTTGGTTGACCTTAGGAAAAATGGATGTATGTGGTGTGTGTGTTTTATGAAACACACATACACACATGATAGTCTGTTTTTTTATGAAAATTTTTATTTATTCTTTACGTTCTAAAGGTTTCTGAACACATTAGCATACCTTAGAAAAAATAGATGTATGTGGGGATACAATTTTTCGTCAAGGATTCCGAGACGATAATATTAGAAAATAGAAATACATAATAACTAAAACATATTTTGGATGCCACAGTAAATGAATTAAGATATTTCCTAATTATAGTTTTTAAATTTAGTTTATAAGGCTTAAGTATTCATTTTACATGACATCAAAAGTTTTAATGCACTTACTCTATTTAAAATGTGTTTCCAAGTTATTAGAGGCGTCACTAAAACTTTCCTCAAACAAAAAAATACTTATCAAAAGTTGACACTTTTGAGAGCTCGACTGTCAGAGTTACTCTTACTATTTGCAATACTTCAATTTTGTAAAGTTTTAAAAATTCAAGAACTCTGTTATAAAAAAATAATAAAATAATTCATTATCCAGTTAAATTTTATCATTATTATAATATTCTTTCACAGTTTTACAGAAGAAAAAAAATAGTTAAGACATTGTACATTACTTCTATGTGTGATATCAGACTTTCTATAGTCAATAACCGCAAATTAAAAAAAAATGTTTTTCATCAAGCAAATTCTCTCATCAATCACAGCCTAATTTGCTAAACCGCTACGACTTAAACTTTTGACTAAATATATATTTTTTTTAAATATATTAGAATTTTATTTGAGGATAATCTGATGATCAAACAAATCATATTCAAATCAAAAACCTAACTTATGACTATCTAAGTAAACCATATTTACTCTGAAATAAACTTCCATTTCAATTTCCATCCTGGCAAAGTACCAACTGCACATAAGCGATAATTATAATTTTACAAATCTCATACCATCCTTTGGCTGAAATCCAAGAAGTTTTTTTAATTCAATTAAGTTCATTATAAATTTTACATAATTTTGGAAGTTTAATACACAGTGACACGGCGCCCCGTAAATGCCGGTAGAAATATGGTCGAAAACACAGTAAATCAATGTGGCTGTTACATTTTCATGAGAACTGCAAAAAACTTATAAATCATTTTTATTGGATTATTTATTACAGGGGAAACAAGTTAGTTGATTTGTGTTAGTTTGATTGGAATGAAAAATGTTTCTAGAACTCTGATTGTAAATGATACATTTATTCATTATGGCAAAGGCAAATTTTGTTGCAAGGCAAATGGCATGAATTTTTTGATATCTGAGAATAAATAAATAAGAATTTTAAAAATTTCCAGTTTTTTGATAGGTAATTAAAGAAAAAAAAGCCCGAGTGGTCTTGCCAAAAAAAAAACCGGCTTAAGTCCAACCCCAAAAAACTTTCCTCTAGAAACCATTCATCCTGAGCAAAACATTAGACCTTACTTCTATAGATTTTTCCAATGAATCTATGTCTCTGAAGTATTTATTCTTCTACATTTGACAATCCCTGTCTCATGTATATATATTTTTGATGACACAGCCGATAGTGTTACGGTTTAGTATCAGGTACATTTATGATAATAACGTCGCCGTTTTCTCTGGGATAAAGCGGATAACCTGCGGGTATTCACAAGATACGGTCGAGGTTAGTCTGTTAGCTAGCGCTAAACGACTTCTTTTAAAACACTTTGGTAGTATAAGTTGTTTTATGTGAGGTACTGGGCTTTAGACACAGAACAGAAAAAAATTATATGACACGTTCACAACATTAGACGAAGGATACTTGGAATATGAAAGACAGTTTGTTGCTATTATTGGGATTTGGGGGTATACTGGATTCAAATTTAGTAAGGAGCTGATGATGGTCAGTTAACCTCTGTTACCTATGCTTGCATTATATATTTGTCTTGAACGTTAACTTATTATATTTTATATAGATTTCTATAAAAATACAAAAAGCTGTATTGAAATGCACATCATATTATTAATTTGGGTTGCAAATAGTGTTTGAAAATTATTAAGGGTTTAATGCAAGCATAATAAGATTCTAATAATGTTGAATCTAGAAGTAATTATAAATACTAATTGTTTATTTATGCTGGTTCATTGCAATTTTTTGTAAAATTCTATCCTCGATCTACCAGAAGCAAGTGCGTTGAAAAAACAGGAAAAAGTTCCAAGTTTTTTCTGAAAACCACATGTGACATACTTGGCAGAACTGTCGATTGCACTATGTGATTCTATTCAGAAGTTCAGGAAATAAAAGTTTTTCTTTTAGCTAATTATTTACAAAACGACCTTATTAACTTCTCAAAGATTAAGTTTGTTTTTGAACCATAATTCGATTTGCTAATTTGATCTTTTTTGATGCTCCAAAACTTTTGATTTATTGACTCAAAAATTATTAAATAAATTAAATAATAATCATAAAGTATGTGTAATAAGATCAATATCACTAGCATACAATGGAACTCTATAAATAATTTCATAATTTTTTAAATGAACAGCAACCCACGTGCATAAAAATGATAAAATTCTATATAAAGTTCATAATTTAGTTACTGACATAAATTAAATTTAATTTAATATATCTTGATATTTTAGCAAGAGCATTCAATTTTATTATGCACTTACAATTGAATTTAAATGCATGTAGGTTGTAGTAAAAATA
>NW_020539724.1:10542059-10564770 GCF_003426905.1 Ctenocephalides felis | reverse complement strand
AAGAATAATAAAGATAAGTTAAGAAGTATAGAAAAAGAATAGGATTATATGAAGAAGATAGTATAATAGATTAATGTAGGTGGCTAAATGCTCGAGTAAGCGAGGCCAATGAAAATAAAAAAATAAAAAAAATATATATATATATATATATATATATAATATATATCACGTACACGTGCCTTTGTGTCTATATATAACAGTTTCCTGTTATTTTCGGCCCTCGAATTTCCCTTAACAACTGAAGAGGGCCGCGTCGCGCGCTCGGCTGTCTGTTGCTGTGACCCACCGCAGTGTTCGCGGATCGATATAGGCGCCAGAGTAGAGAAAGCCCCGGACCCCCGGACCGGCCGGGATGGAAGGCGAAGGGGCAGAAGGACTATTCTCTCGCACACTTACAGATGTTGACAACCCAAGGGGGGGAAGAATAGTCAATGGAATAATAATCATTTTTCGAAACTGATAATAGCAACTAGTGGGGCGTATGGCATCGTGCCTTAAGGCAAATTGCTGGAACTTCCCGTACCAAGAATTATTATTTTTTAAAAACGATTAACATTTTTGAAAAAATTTTACTTCGAAAAAATTAGATTTTTGAGAAACTATAAATTTGACATAATATTACTTTTTTTTGAAAAAAAAAAAAATATTGAAAAAAATGTTTTCTTTATTTTGTCATATTTTGGAAATTCTGAACTTTTTTTCAAAGCAATGGTTTTGAAGATTTACATTTATTAACTTTGAAATTAAGGATTTTAGTGAATTATTTCTTGAAAATCGTACTGCTTTAACTGCATAGAGACAAAATGTCAGAGCGCAAAAGCGCCGCGTCGCCGTCTAACGGATAAGCATTGATACTGAACTCATAGAAATGTAAACAAAATTTATACTTATTGTTAAAATCTCTATAAAATATCTGATAATTTGATGTGCATATATCTAATGATCATTCTTGACCGCCAAATGGCATTTTTTTACTTTTTTTATTAGATCTCCGAAACCGCTAGACCTGCCTTCATAAAAATTTGATCAATTCTTCATCTTGTCAATACAAGTAAAATGTTTTTGAATTTGTGCTTTGAAACCAAAGCACTTTTTTCCCCGTATATTCGGAACGGCTAATCCTGCCTCCGCCAAAAATTAATCACCACGTCTCCTTATCAATACGAATCGAATGTTTTTTGAATTATTCAAATCGGTTCATCGGTGTTCCCAAAATCGTCGACGAAATTTGTATCCGCACACGCACACACACATACATACATACACACATACACACACATACATGCATTTTTCCAAGGTTCAGAAACCTCTGAAACGTAAAGATATATAAAAAATTTATCTTATGATTACTATAACTTATCCTACGGGAAGTTAAAAACTCCTAATAATTTAAGAAACATAAGATTTTTGTGAGTTTCACAAACATAATTATTAAACAAAATATTTATATAGTAGAAATACTTATAAATTAATTATTATTATTATTAATTATTAATAATTATATTTTGAAAACGTTTATAAATAACTAAAAATAATAAATAATGAATAAATAAAAAACAAGTAATATAATAAATAATATGTTAGTTATAAAAACAAGTTATAAAATTTATATTATTATAATGAATGAAGTGAGTTTTCTACTCACTGGGCAATAATAATATTATAAAAAATGAGAGCAAATGTAAAAATCTAAACTAAATTTAAGTACCATAAGAATGAAGTTCATCCAAAATCCATTTTTGGACTATTACTATATAAATATTGTAATCCTGGAGAATAGATAAACACTCACTTGTACCAAGTACTTCCATCTTAACCTTATAGTCCTTAAGAAGCCGTATTTTTTAATAAATCGACCAGAAGCCATCATAAAGTGAATACAATATTATTAAAGCTATTTGTTTATTATCGTTACTAACATAAATTAATTTCTACAGAAGCATCTCCTCAGTAGATTAAACCTCTAAATGACAAAACTACTGATCACATAGACTTCTAGAAATAATAGTATTTCTGATTGTATGTAAATATGTTAAGAAATAAATTTCTCGACGGGTAACAGGTGAAATGTTCCCTACACCTTGGTTCTATTTCAAACGACTGTCAATTGTGCCTCGTGTTTCGCATTACGAGCGACCGAGAATTCGAATAATTCGGGATTTAGACGCACATGCTACCCCGGTTGTCGGAAGATTTTGCGATTTCGGGAGGTGTCAACATTTCTACTACTGCCAACATCACACAATGTTAGGTAGGGTCATGGTGATATAATAGATACAGAAAAAAATATTGGAAGAAAAAATTGCTAATATATTAATAATAATATATTTATGCAGTCACCATATGGAACTGTTAATAAAAATGATATTATCCATTACCTCTCTGCCAATAAAGTGGTAACAAGAACAAAGTCGAAATGAAGAAAAACGATATACGATTTTCTTGTCCGAGATAAATGCTGTTTTATTTCTATATAGAGAGTCGGAAAGTAAAAGCAGCTAATTAAACAGCGTGAGGTGGAGAATCGTAATAGGAAATAGTTCTGTAAGACTTTGATTACATACACTTCTAAGGAACAAAGACAGAGTTTCTGCGAATTTAAGTCTATAAGAAATTATAAGTAGAGTTTGGAATTGTAATTTAGATCTTTGGAAGTGAAAAAGATAAATGTGCACGTTGATTAACTTGAATTATATCTATCTATATATCTATTATATACATCTCGAATTCTTCAACCAGCCGAACAAAATTTTGATTGAGAAAAATAAGGTAACAATATACTGGACTATATTTCTGTGCTAATTTGTTTAACTGTTAAACTTTAACATCTTACAAGCCATGTCAGTCGTATGTGTCTGACACTAAGAAACTCTAGGAACGTAGGCAATTAACACTAACATTTTTAACTAAATTTATACATTTTTAACTAAAAGATCTAATAAAGTTACCATGGCCCACGTAAAAATTCTTCTGATATTATCGTGGCGATTAACGTATTAAGTATTTATTGAATTTGGATTTTTAGAAAATTATATGGCTCTAAAGTTATCAGAAATTTTAAAGAGTTACGAAATATTATGCCGTTAGTTACATAAAATTTGAATATTAAAAGATCTGGTTTAAATTTGCAGAACACTCAGGAGCAATTATTACCAATAATTAAACCAATCCATAATTTTTTACAAGTAATATTTATAACTCAATTTTCACTAAGTAAATTAGTATTTCTCTATCTAAATTTTATCTCGATCCAAGAAGATTTATAAACAAGCCCATTCCTCTCCCTAAGGTAATTCACTTATAGACTAACATCTTTCTATTTTCCAGAATATTAGGATTTATACGATGATAGAGCAAATATTGTAACAGTATCTTCACGAATAACAAAGAAACTTCGGCAATATAAAAAGTGAAGGTTAACTAAATTCGACCTCCTTTGAACCCAATCAATGAGAACATATTTTTCTTACAAATCTATATAGCATCGAGATTATTTTTCGTCGAATAATAAAAGGAAAAATAGACTCTAGAAGGAAAATAAAATAAATGAGATTCTAACGATTCATCAACCAGGAAACATAAATATCGATGATTAGAAGATATCAGAGATTCCTACTGGGACAAAATGTTCTGAAAATTTCTTAAAAATTATTTGTGATTATATTTCCAATTACTCAACTTATTATTGCACTTTTCCAAAAGTCTGTATTTCATTTGAGATTATTTATATAAATTTATATTTATTATATTTATATTAAAACCAACCAGAGCTTAAAATTTTGTTATACGATCGACAATGATTTTATAAAATATTTATAATAATATGATAGATCGTTTGGTATTATATATATAAAACATTCAATATTTTGTAAGCAAGTTGATAAAGAATAATGTGATTTTATGTATATAAAGACAAAGTACCGAGAATATTTGTCATATTTTATTGAGATTTATGAGTAGAGCATCTTATTGTAGGGTCTCTTGACAATATAGATTCAATTTAGAACAAATGTATTAATATTTCATTTATTTATTTATTCATAACCGAGCTGTAATCAATAATAATAATATCATTTCCGGCTCTTGTTATATGACAAATAAGTTTGGTTAAGACAAATGTTCACGATTTATATTTGAAAAATTATTTAAAATCAATGAGCAATAAATATATTTAGGCTAAATAAAAATTATATATAAAGTGTGAAGAAATTGTAACATAAAAGAAGTTAAATTATTTAATGTTGTTCAAATTTTAAAGAAAGAAAAATAAAAAAATCACTAATTCATAAATTATGAATCGTAACTGCTAACTGGCTAGCAGTTTAGTTTCAATTTTATTTCTCCGAAAATATGGATTAATTTTTTAAAACAGACCTTACAAATATTTTATTCAAATTTATATTCGTGTATGTGTTTTAGTGTGTCACTAGTGTAATATTTAACCACATCATTTTCCCATTTTGTTCTCCAAGAAAACTAATATAAATGCAAAATAAACCGAGCAAAAAATAAATAAGGAAATGTCACCTCATGAAACGACTTGAAAAATACTAGCAAGTAGTAATAAAACTTTATTTGTACTATTTTAGAGAATATAAGTACACGTAAAACCAGCACAGTTTTAAATTAAGAAAAATTTATTTTAGGGGATGGGGTATGATTAAATCTGCTTCTAATACATTTATATACCTATTAATGTTTTTGTTGTAGCCAAATTATCGAATTAACGAACTACGAACATTAGATCTCATTTTATACGTTTCGACGCAATATGTGTGTCATCAATCAACAAATTCATACCAGACCGAAAACGCAAATGTTGTTTAGTAAAACAAAAACGCCGTATTGAAATAAAAATTATGAATGAAATTACTTAATTATTCATTTATAAGCTATTCTTGATTATCAATTTAATCATGATACCATCACCAGAAGTTTTTTTTGATATTTATTACATCAGAGACATCTTATCTTTCTACTTCCAACCTTAAAATTTCCATTTTCTCTATCCCTAAGGTGAATAAAGCAACGACACAATAAAAATATTAAGTCCAGGTCGAGGAAAAGCAAAGTGTATGTTAAGAGAGAGTTCTTCTCTAACAATATATGAAAGAACAAAATTGCTAACTCTGATTATATTGCTGAAAGTTCCTTTCCCTATTGTGTGCACGGAGGCTCTTCAGCATATGAAAATGCATTATGCAAAACTTGTTACTACTGGATATGCACTCAAAACGTAGAAGAAGGATTGAGGTATATATTCTAGACAAAATGATGTTTTGTTCAGTAGTTTGGTAGATACAGAGAAGATGTTATCGAGTAGTCTAAAGTCATATTACGTACTCTATTTGTAATAAATATTTTTCATACTCATTTTTCTACTATTACTTCAAAAATTATATATAACACGTTAATCGCCATATCACTCGTGTGTGAGTTCTACATGACCCTTGTCAGGAGTTGGCGATACTTTCAAAACATTGTTGTTTCTTTAATTTTATTAAAAATAAGTATATTGAAATTTTTCCTTGGTCAATGAGGCGCAAAAATCCTATCTTTTTCGAACATTGTCCCGTTCTAACGTGGATTGATTCCTTCTCAACGTAATATTCGCCTTGTGCAATATAAAATACATTTCGATGTCGATCGATCAATCTTTTCCTTAGCGCATTCAGGAAGTGAAAATGTCTTCGCAATAGTCTCGTAGTTGATGATTCACTTGTGGGGTTTCGTATATTCCCATACCGACCGAGTCTGTGTAAATTTGGTTTGCCGAAGATTCTAAAACATTTTGGAAAAGACACACAAATACTAGAATTTGACTTCAATGCTGACACCTGCCAAAGTCAAAAATTACAAAAAAAAATCACTTTTTTGAAACTGAGATACAAGTAGATAAAAGCTTCGAACAAACAGTTGATGAATTGTTATTTTGCCAAAAATATGGGTAATCAACATTTATTTTATTATTTAACCGTTAGCGAATTAATTGCAAATAACCCAAAATATAGCATATCATCATCAGATATTTTCTCTATTTTTTTTTTAAAAAAAAAGATCGAGGTTCTGAAAATAACACAGTATATTCACTAGAAAGTTAGAACGCTAATGAGGAATGCAGTTCAAATGCTTTACAAGATATACGCATTTTAAAAATGCGATTTTTTTATGTTAGCTTTATTTCTATTATCTAGAATGGATGCCTAATCATAATTCTTAAAAATTAGAAAACACATTACTTATAAAACTGACGAGCAAACTGAGTCTCGACTTGCACAAAAGTCTAATAAAGTCTGAAGCTAGCTCTACATGGTTCAGAGACATGGACTCTACGAAAATATGGTGCTGGAGGCAAATGGAGCGGATAAAGGGAACAGACAGAATAACAAATGAAGAAGCCCTGAGAAGAGTGGACAAAAAAAGGACTCCACTGAGCAAAATTTTGAGAAGAAAAGAAAACTGGATCGGACCCGTTCTGCAAAAAGAATGCCTACTTCATGACGTAGTCGAAGATAAAATAGAAGGACCGAAAGGAATGGAAAAAAGAAGAATGCAGACGATTGACAACTAATATACATATAAAAATGTGTTAAAAAGAGGAGGGGGTAAATAGTGGTAATGGAAATGATGGACGACAAAGCGTAAGGAAATTATTTATTTGTGGTGGTTCTCACACCATGGACCTGCCGTCAATCAAACTACCATTTATTATTATTATTATTATTATTACAATGATTCAAGGTATGTACAACTTTTAAGTTTTCCCTCATCCCCATAGTTTTTAGAACCTTTCTCGAAAAGTACACTAAAATTTCATCATATTACTCATGGGATATCGGGAAGTTGTGAAGCTCCATATAGAGGTACTTCATACAACCGTATATGACATTTAGCTGAAGTGGTAGGTGGAAGTAGGTAGTAGGTATGTACATTGCATACAACCATCATATTGCCGAGAAATGTGACATATATGCAGCATTCACATATTTACAATTTCCACTTGGAGCAGGTGAAAGCAAATAAATTGGCAGAGTAATCCTTACATGGCAAATATACAATATTAAACAAATTTATGCGACTTGGAAAACAAGTTCTAGAGTGTGTGATTTGATATTGGTAAGATCTCATAGTACTTAAATTTTCTATGTAGCATATTTTAATAAGACTAAACAAGTAAGACCATTAGGAAATTAATTTTATATAAGTTTTCCTTCGCGAAAGAAGATGTTTATGTTTTTGTAAGAAGAGCAGATTTGTGCTGTGATACAACTATTTTTACTCTAGATTTAAAGTCATTATGAATCGATTGACACCAAATTGGAAAAGTGTATGTATATCAGCCAAAATTTGGTCAAAGTATTATCAAAAAATAAATTTTAGAGAACACTTTGATAATAAAATATTAAAGATAAAAAGTTCCTACACAACTTTGGGCGTTTATACAATTTTCTTCTGTAATAAATAAAATTAAAGATGAGTATTTTTATCCCGATCATACAAAATCCATTTATATAACATATTTGTATCTTATAATGGTAAACGGAAAAAGTTAAGATTATACATGCTTCAATTTATGAAATTTATACAAACTTCTCCTCCTGGTTCTCCCACGTAATTCCATTTTCAAAGTGTCCCAAAATACTCAATTGATCCAACAAAATAATTTGTATATCACGACTTGTTATGTCGATAATACCATGAATTTAAGAGCGAAACGTTTATTTTTTCTTTCCATACATTATTGATCGATTGATATAAATAGACTCTGGTTTCCTCCACGCTCCTATATGTTTATATATTTTATATGTGCATTTCAAAACAAGAGGATTATACTTTTAATAATGTGGGTTTTATAAACTTGAAAACGTCTGTTCGAGTATGCAATATTTATTTATTTTTAGTCAGCATAAAATTTATTAGGCAAGACGTTCGAGTTTTTACAGCGTTGGCATAATTTGATCGAGATATTTACTACAGTTTATATGAGCTATCAAATTTTATAAATAATGTAAAAATGCATGCGTAAATAGAAGGTTTAGTCGCAATATTATCATTTTCATTGAATTGAATCAATTTATTATTTTATTATATATTACATTACTCATTTATATATTACAAATAATTAGCAAAATGAATTTAATAAACATGATTATATTCAATTTATGAACTATAAATTTGATTTACTAAATTTTATAGAGCTTGCAATAGTTTAAACGACTTAATTTTCAGTTTAATCGTTCATTAATTTTATCAAATGAGGTATGTAATAAATGCAGGTAATTATAATATGAATTAATACTAAAATAGTATGTATGTATTAAAATAAACTATTAAGCAAATATTACTGTTGCAAATATTTGAACTCAAATGTTCGTTCCTCGAATGAGTTAATTTGCGCAGATGAAAGTTTTACCGAGAATCTATATTTCCAGAAAGCGTAGTTGCGAGTTGTACATGTTACAAGTTTTTTTTAATAAAAATACAAGCTATTAGAGTAATTAAGAGAACTCCATAAACTTAAATAAACAACTATCAAAGAGAAAAATACACAAAAAACATGGTACTACAAATTATTCCGATTAATAAAATATTGATCAAGAATATTCTGCATCATCAAACCTAATCGTTGATGATACAGGCGTGATACAGGGAAGTTTGTTTTAAAGCCGGTGCGTGTTTTAGGTCTTATCTCAATTATCTTTTCCTCTATTTTGTTCAAGATAAAATAATAGTTTCCAATTAAAAAAAATCTTATTTTCTGCCCGATCAGGCATCGTCAGTCGTTCGGAAGCGATTGAAACAACACTCTTAAAATCGTTCGAATCGCCAGAGAATAATCTATCACGGCTAATTCTTGTCCGGATATCGAATCGAAATTCCCTCCGGGCGATCAGATATCCAATAAAACGACTGGTGAAGACATCGATATCAGAAATTCTAGGCATTCTGTTTCATAATTTCCTTCTTTTATCATCTGACATAGCCTTAGGGTCGTAGAAAAAGTTTAAATTGAGTTTCGGATAGCAATTACTTTGATTTTTTAAATAAAACTTGTATGAACGCGCTGGGTGATATTGACATGTGGGAGATGGAAAATTATACGTTTTTCTTTGTACGAAAATGTTGAATGATGTATATTATAACATATGAAGTCAATAAACCGTTATAGTGACGCAATATTATTTAGTTGATGTAAAATTTACTAAGGTATGTGGTATACTGCATTATATCAATATTTTTTCACATGAGCCAAATACTATTTAATTTTCTGTAGGGTAAAAGTTATAGTCATAGGCCGAAAATCAAAAATTAAAATTTTTGCATATCTTCACGTTTCAGATGTTTCTGTACATTTTAGGATACTTCAGAAAAAATGGATGTGTGTGTGCGTGTGTGTTTTGTGTGTCCGCATTTTTTCGTCCAAATGAATATGATATGAATAGTTCAAAAAACATTCGATTCCTATTGATAGGGAGATGTGCTGATTAGTTTTTGGCAAAAGCATGTCCTGCCGTCACGAAGATACGGAGCAAAGAGTGCAGAAAATAGAAATTATTGGGTGAGCAAATTTTTACTTGCACTACTATTTTTGAAATTTTACCTTTACTAGAAATAGACGTTAAAAAATTGAATTCATAAAGTGTATTATAATATGTGCTTTCTACGTCCAATATTATATTTTAAAACTATCATATTACATTTCTGTTAAAAAGCCAATCAAATATTTCCAAGTTATCTATAATTAATTCATTTCGCCTACATCTATCATTTACCTCAGAATAATTGAAAATGATTATAATCGACATTCTAAATCGCGGTGTCAGTTTTAAAACACTTTTTAATTAAAAGTTTTTTAATAGCTTCTGGGTCATATCGATTGAAAGTTATAGAACATATTTCAATCAGTTAATATTTATAAACAAAAATTATATGGATCATAAAGTTATACGATTTTACGTCGTCACATTAATATCCTTCCTGAATGAAAATCTGCAGCATGTCAACTTTATATTTTTGAAGTAATAATAATGTGCAGCAGATTTACGATAGTACGCATAAATTTTAGTTATAAAGGAAAATATGAAACAGTTTTTTATTAGAAGTAATATCCTGAAGCTATTTTTATAGCGACACGAAGCATGTTTCACTTAGTAGAGGAAATATTATGAAAATATCTGTGTAATAGAGGATTTGTATCTACAAAATGGAATGAGCACGAATTGAGTTAAAAAAAGTTCAATAAATTGATATTGAATAAATATTCTTTAGAAGAAAATTATTAAATAAATAAAAGAGTTGAGAATATAACATAAAAGTTCGTTCCTCGAATCAGTTAATTTGTGCGATGGAAAGTTTTACCGAGAATTCATATTTCCAGAAGTGATTTTGCGTTTATTATTTATATTACAAATTTTTTTAAATCTAAAATAGCGGGAGTAATTAAAAGAACTCTATAAGGATTATTTTAAACTCAAACAAACAACTAGCAAAGTTGAAAATATACCAAGGAGAAAAATCTAATATTCAACTATTGAATAAATTGATAACGAGGTGATTATCAAACTAAAATTAACCCTTCGAACATTTCAACAATTTTCAATTACGTTATAAAATATTTAGTACAACAATTTGCACCTGCTGAAACCGACCATGCTCATAAATACGCATAGTTAAAATTTATATTAAATTACAATAATCAATCAAATATATTCATTATTGTAATATTAATTCCTCGTTCGTTTATGTTAATTAAATAGGAAACATATATTAAATGAGATATTACAGGTTAATTATGTAGGTACGTTCCGCTATATATTAAATATTAATCTACATATCACAAACAACATTAGTCGATATATGTATCTATTTATAACCATGTTTATTCACCAGAAATTATTGGGATTCAGATGTAATGTAAATAGTAGCAGTAATTTGCCCAATTTGTCTAAAGTAATATTTGTTTGAATTTGCCCAAACCGCTGACAAAAATGCAGATTGTTAAAATTTTCAGAATTTTGTTAGTTAATATTAATTAAAATCATGTTTAGTGTTAATAGGTAATAGAGATGGGCTTATCATATCCAAAGCCGGATCGGTTAGGATTTGACTCCGCTTCAGAGAGGAGTTGACTCCGACAACTTTGAAACATAATACTTGGCACAAATGTGTTCTCTAGTGTATTGTTAACATATCTAAGAATTTATTAAGACTTTGGAAATAGTTTACAAATAGTTCAAATATTTTTGTTCATTTTATTATAATAATTTTGTAATTATTTTTTGAAGAGAAAATATAGAAATCTTTGAATATGTTTATTTTTACATGAAAATAATGCAGTGAACCTTATATATGAAATAAGAACAAATCTTTGTGTATAATATTTTTCACAAAATAATAATACCTCACATTCGTTTATTATTTCCCTTTCGAAAATTAATTATACATTAGGTAGTTTAATTAGCATACTATTATTTTTCACAATTATAAAATCATAATTGTGTAAAAGTTATAATATAATACTAAATATTTTTTAGCTGGTAGAATACCATTGAAAGAGCTCATTTACGGACAAACGTTATCGTATACAGAATATAGAATACAAAATAGCATTATTTTGAGACATTATATACCTGGAAAGCCCTAAAACTGCCTGTGAGACGAGAAAAAAGCCACTTATTTCGACCCAAATCTTTGTATTAATAAAAAAATCTTAAGCACATGTTAACAGATTTAGTACCAGTTCAGGGAAGTCAGATATAACAAATCTTGTGAGACAACTCCACTCGGATTCACTCCGAGGGAGGAGTTGTGTCGGAGTGATAACTCCGGAGTGAGTTACCATCTCTAATAGGTAATAAATAAATTTTCCTACCTTGTCGAAGGCGTGAGGTCTGTGCAGAGGTTGACTAGCTCCTGATATGGAGCCGCTGGAGCTGGCGGCCTGCATTGAAGGGGGCGTGGGACCGGGTCGGCCTTCCGCCGCGCTCGGTGCTTGATCGTCCATCGGAACTCTGGGAAGGAAAAAATAGGAAATTATATGAAATTTTTCATGAATTAGAGAAAAATTATTTAAGAATAATTGATTTACGCAATTACTATAGTTTATCATTCAGAAATAGTCAGAGTTGTTATATATTTTGCGTTTTAAATAGTAATCAGAGAAGCCTTATGAACTGTATGATGATACTTTTTCCATGTGGCTTTTTCACAGAAGACAAACAAGCAAGGAGAGGGAGTTTAGACTATGTTTGATATATTTTTTTATTTTTCTCTAGTATCTACTGATAGTCTGTTTTTAATTTGATGCCCCCAAAGGGCTTTTCACTTGTTAACATCCAGTAGGGCAAATCATAGTAATCGCAAAAAAATCAAAAATGAAAATTTTATTTATCTTTACGTTTCAAAGGGTTGTAAACATTTTGGTTGACCTTAGGAAAAATGGATGTATGTGTGTGTGTGTGTTTTATGAAACACACATACACACATGATAGTCTGTTTTTTTATGAAAATTTTTATTTATCTTTACGTTCTAAAGGTTTCTGAACACATTAGCATACCTTAGAAAAAATAGATGTATGTGGGGATACAATTTTTCGTCAAGGATTCCGAGAACGATAATATTAGAAAATAGAAATACATAATAACTAAAACATATTTTGGATGCACAGTAAATGAATTTAAGATATTTTCCTAATTATAGTTTTTAAATTTAGTTTATAAGGCTTAAGTATTCATTTTACATGACATCAAAAGTTTTAATGCACTTACTCTATTTTAAAATGTGTTCCAAGTTATTAGAGGCGTCACTAAAACTTTCCTCAAACAAAATACTTATCAAAAGTTGACACTTTTGAGAGCTCGACTGTCAGAGTTACTTCTTACTATTTTGCAATACTTCAATTTTGTAAAGTTTTAAAAAATTCAAGAACTCTGTTATAAAAAAATAATAAAATAATTCATTATCCAGTTAAATTTTATCATTATTATAATATTCTTTCACAGTTTTACAGAAGAAAAAAATAGTTAAGACATTGTACATTCTATGTGTGATATCAGACTTTCTATAGTCAATAACCGCAAATTAAAAAAAAATGTTTTTCATCAAGCAAATTCTCTCATCAATCACAGCCTAATTTGCTAAACCGCTACGACTTAAACTTTTGACTAAATATATATATTTTTTAAATATATTAGAATTTTATTTGAGGATAATCTGATGATCAAACAAATCATATTCAAATCAAAAACCTAACTTATGACTATCTAAGTAAACCATATTTACTCTGAAATAAACTTCCATTTCAATTTCCATCCTGGCAAAATACCAAGAGCACATAAGCGATAATTATAATTTTACAAAATCTCATACCGTCTTTTGGCTGAAATCCAAGAAGTGTTTTTAATTCAATTAGGTTCGTTATAAATTTTACATAATTTTTGGAAGTTTTAATACACAGTGACATGGCGCCCCGTAAATGCCGGTATGAAATATGGTCGAAAACACAGTAAATCAATGTGGCTGTAACATTTTCATGGGAACTGCAAAAAACTTATAAATCATTTTTATTGGATTATTTATTACGAGGGAAACAAAGTTAGTTGATTTGTTAGTTTTGATTTGGAATGAAAACTGTTTCTAGAACTCTGATTGTAAATGATACATATTTATAATGGCTTTTGACGATTAATTGGTAAGAATTTTCTGGTACCTGAAAATAAATAAATAATTTTTGAAGTAAAACTACTTTAGGAGCGACTAGGGTGTAAATCCGTTCAATTGCAACGGAAATAGCGTTCCCGAAGTGTACGTTTCATCTTTCGATGAAATCATTTCTATACGGGTCGATTGTGATTAGTCGTCGTGTATGTGAATAGAGATCTGTCGTAGTATGCGTACCGATATCAACTAGGAAATCGGCATAGCTAAATAAACAATTTAAAATTACATCGTAGTACAAATCTTGAATTAATAAAAAAATGCCTGAATCAGAAAAATATTTTACCATGTTCCTTGAAAATAATAAAACAAATTAAACATATGTGCCGTGTACTAAACGCAAATTTATTGATTAGAAATTATTTCTATAGTATCCGTAGTTTCTATAAATCTTTGAAGTTATTAAAATGGGAAATATTTTTAGGCAAGACAGATATTATAGCTGTTGTGATTCAACATTAGATTTTCTCCTTCTGAGTGATTATTCCAATAAATCAATTTCCTCTGAAATATTTATTCTTCTACATTTGACAATACCTGTCTCATGTATATATATTTTTGATGACACAGCCGATAGTGTTACGGTTTAGTATCAGGTACATTTTATGATAATAACGTCGCCGTTTTCTCTGGGATAAAGGCGATAACCTGCGGTGTATTCACCAGATACGGTCGAGAGTTATCTTTAGCTAAAACGATCTTTAAAACACTTCTGGTAGTATAAGTTGTTTTATGTGAGGTACTGTGGCTTTAGACACAGAAAAAAATTATATGATACGTTCCCAACATTAGATAAAGGATACTTGGAATATGAAAGACAGTTTGTTGCTGTTATTTGGATTTTGGGTATACTGGGTTCAAATTTAGTAAGGAGCTGATGATGGTCAGTTAATCTTCTGGTTCCATTACATATTTGTCTTAAATGTTAACTTATTATATTTAATATTGATTTCTATAAAAAATACAGAAAAGTTGTATTGAAATACACATCATATTATTAATTTGGGTTGCAAATAGTGTTTGAAAATATCCAAAAATAGTGAAGGGCTTAATGCAAGCATAATAAGATTCCAATAATGTTGAATCTAGAATTGATTGTGAAGTATTAATTTGTTACATTTATGTTGGTTCATTGCAGTTTTTTGCTAAAATTCATCTCGATCTACCAGAAGCAAGTTGAATTGAAAAACTGGGAAAAAGTTCCAAGTTTTTACGGAAAACCACATGTGACATGCTTGGCAGAACTGTCGATTGCACTTATGTGATTCTATTCAGAAGTTCAGTGTAATATAAAAGTTTTACTTTTAGCTAATTATTTCACAACACGATCTTATTAACTTCTCAAAGATTAGGTTTGTTTTTGAACCATAATTCGATTCGCTAATTTGATTTTGTTTGATGCTTCATAACATTCTGATTCATTTGACTAAAAAAAATAAAGTATGTGTTATAAGATCAATATCACTAGCATACAATGGCACTCTATAAATATTTTCATAATTTTTAAATGAACAGCAACCCACGTGCATAAAAATGATAAAATTCCATATAAAGTTTATAATTTAGTCTTACTGACATAAATAAAATTTAATTTAATATATCTTGATATTTTAGCTAGAGCATTCAATTTTTATTATGCACTTTACAATTGAATTTAAATGCATGTAGGTTGTAGTAAAAATATAAAATATGAAAATACACCAAATACCAACGCAATATCCATATTTAAACTCTTAATAGAAGACAATAAATTATTTTATATCTATTTCTTTTATTGACTTATTTTATTGCGCTTGCATTAATATTCCTGATAGTTTTATATATTTGCGTCAACGAAGTTATTTTTAAAAATTTATTTCTTTAATTCAATCGATAGTTTTCATGCATCTTAACTTTTGTGATATTTTGTAGGAGATGTCGCAATAAAATGTATATAAGTTGGAGAAAAGTTCCAAAATCAATAAAATGATACTTGTTAAACTTTAACATAGTAATTTTACGAAGAAAAACTAGATAAATAAATTTCTCTAAATATATAAATATTCGCACTTAAAAAAGCTATCTACCAATTAGAGAAGACTACTAAATTTAAGCAGATTAGAAAGTATCATGTTTAAATTTAGAATGTTATTTTTGCTGAACAAAGAATTATATAACAGTCTGTTATTATCAACTCATACGAATATAGACCCGGAACATAGCATTACCATAACGTTTCTTTTTTATCCGAGAATTGGCAACTTATAACTTCTAAATTCAGAATACTATTTGTGGCAAATTAAAATTTATACAATTTGGAGTATAAAATGGTTAATTTTGTCATTTGATAGTAGAGATACATAGTTGATGGATTTTGGATTAGAAGAAAAAACTAATATTATTGGTTATATGGAAGAATATAACCAATATATAACACCTACGAAACTATTTAAGCGATGAACCACATTAACCTTATATCTCTTTCTCTAATATAAGGAAGAATGCAACTGTGGATTCTTCCAAGCATTAATTAATTTACTTGCAGACAACTGCTCATTTTCTTAACATAAGCCAACAAATTCACTTGATATCTATTGGACAGTTGTAAATTATATGATAAAAAAAATGTAATCATCCCGACCGTGAAAGAAATAATCCAGAACAAAGCAACTCTTACCATATGAAACTAGACCAACATCCAAATCCAGCAATGCAATTAATCAAAAAATATGCTCCAACCAGAAGGCTCCGAAAGATGGCCAGAAGACATACTAACTTAATTTAAACACTGTCTCCTCAATGAAGGAGACCTCTAAATGACATATTTAATGGATCATGGAAATTTGTATTTCTGATTGTCTATTAAATGAACAAAAAAAAAAATAATGTAGGATTTATTCCTGTGTCTATTATTACCCCACCTGTGAAGACGCGTAGTTTCGCCGGCGGTCCCCTTGGTCCGCCACGCGAATGTCTTGTGCGGCTTTTGTTGTTTTGGCTGCTGCCGCTGATGGTGACAATGGCGGTTTGTGATGGTGGTCGAGCTGCACTGTCGTCAGATAGCGTCGTCCGCCAATTTGCTCTAGCCGAACTCCATGACCGAACCGGTGTTGCGCGTTTGTCCGCCGCCAGTGGCGGTCCGGTGCCCGCCCGGCGCCCCCATGATCGCCGCAGTCACCCCCGCATGTGCACTGGAATAATAGAAATTAATAAATTAATTAATTGACTAGGGTCAGTTATAGTAATCGCAAAAAAATCGAAAATGAAAATTTTTATATATCTTTATGTTTCAGAGGTTTCTGAACATTTTGGCATTCCTTAGGAAAAATGGATGTATGTGTGTGTGTGTGTGCGGATATAAATTTTCGTCGACGATTTCGGGAACACGGTTCAACCGATTTTGATTATTCAAAAACATTTGATTGCTGTTGATAAGGAGATTTGCTGATTAGTTTTTGGCATAGACAGGTCTAGCCGTTTCGAAGATACGGGGCAAAAAGTGCCACAAACGGTAACTGAGTTTTCAAGAGAACGGAGCGTCCGATTTTAATAATTCAAAAAACATTTTACTTGTATTGCCAAGATCAAAAATTGATCATAAAGGCAGGTCCCGCGATTCGGAGATCTAGTAAAAAAAACTAAAAAAATGCCATTTGGCGGTCAAAAATGATCATTAGACATATGCACATCAAATTATCAGATATTTTATAGAAATTTCAACAATAAGTATAAATTTTGTTTACATTCCTATGGGTTCCGTACCAATGTTCATCCGCTAGACGGCGACGCGGCGCTTACGCGCTTCAATATTTCGTCTCTATGCAGTTAAAGCAGTATGATTGCTTTGAAAAAAAGTTCAGAATTTCCAAAATCTTTCAAAATAAAGAAAACATTTTTTTTCAAAAAGTCTTTTTTTTCAAAAGAAGTAAATTTTTATCAAAAATTTATAGTTTCTCAAAAATCTAATTTTTTTGAAGTAAAATTTTTTCAAAAATGTTAATATTTCTAAAAAAAAAAATAGTACGGGAAGTTCCAGCAATTTGCCTTAAGGTACGATGCCATGCGCCCCACTAGTTTAGTGTATGTATTTTAAAAGTCAATGGAATAAAAATTATTCGATTACTGAAATTATTTCGATTACTATTTCATATAAATAATTGCAGTATATTGCGCCTGCAGATCATGTCCATCAGATTCTAATTCTCTTGGTAAATACAATTTGAGGCGCCTACTTATTTACAAAATATACAGCAAATACTCAATAAATCGGATATTTGGTTCGAATGACACGAGACTTTTCTACATTAGGCCTACAATCGGTGTAGTGGTAAAATCAATTAACACATATTGAGACTGTCTTCTCTATTTTTGAAAGAAAACAGAGTCTAAAATTAGACTATTTATTAGATTGTAAATAAACGCCCCAAAGTGAGGATAGTACAACGCGTAATATGTTATCGATTAATGGTTATGAACCATTAGCTTTGTACCTCGAATATTCATTAACATGGACATACATTGATTTAATGAGGGATTAAATTATGATATAGATACAGATCAATCTACTAAATACATTAAATGACTTTGCTACTATAAGATACAAGACTTTTGCCAAATAATTGAAAACTGGCGACACATCTTATAACATTCTGTTTTTAATCATACTGCTCATTGTTTTCACTAACAAATCGCAAAATAAATGAATTCAACTAGAAAAATATATAAATAATTATGCTTTCAAACTAAAGCATTCAATTTGCTTTCAATATGAAAAATAATCACCGAAGTATTATTAGAATTATTTTTATCAATAGATGTTACAAAATCGCAAAAGTGCTGACCTAGCCTAAACTGCTTCGCTCGTGACCTAAATTATAGAAAATTTCGACATCAAAATGTAGTTCCGAACAAAATTGCCAAGGTTCTAAACGAGTAAATTGGATGTTAGCTATTTCCAGAGTGGTTGAAAATTTTACCACTATCAGAAAAAAATCACATGACCCATGGTAATTTTTTTTAAAACATACATACCGTCAATACCAATTATTCAAAATACTATTATTAACTTCCCGAAGAAGTTTATGTTTTCATCAAAAAATCCGATTCGCTAATTTTATGTTTTCTCGACGTTTCAAGCCATTCTGAATCGAATAAGACCAAATTTGGAAAAATGTATGTATGTGTGTATGTGAACAGATTTTTGGCCATAAATCGACGTTTTCTCAAAAACGGCTGGATCGATTTCAAAAATTTAAAAGCCATTCCATATATCTCGATGAGGACTATCGTTTGTCAGTTTTTTGCGACGATCTGCCAAGCAGTTTCTTTATAATTTGAAAAAAAAGTTAAACTTCTCGTCCGCATTTCAGCTCATACTACCGAATTGATTTTAAAAAATCAAATACTGTTCGAAAGATATTAGTGGGGACTGATACTAATTAGTTTTAGGTGAAAATCTACCGACCCGTTTTCTTGTAATTAACTGTTGAAAAAAAATTCAAGCCGGTTCTGATGGAACTTTTTTTGACGATATATTATATATCATGGTCTTATAGACCTTACTAAAATATTACGGCCTTGCGGCAAGTAGTTTAATTTTAAAAATTCGTCAAAGTTTGAGAAAATGAGTAGTTTTTTTACGTTTGTTAAAATAAAAATTAGACGATTGGCTTGGTTTAACAATAGAGTACTTAGACTTAATGAACATACTAAACCATTAAAGTCATACGGAAAATGGTTCAATTATAAAAATTATTGATTTGTGAAAATTTTTATAATTACTACTCTAATAGAAAATACTCCGAGTTAACGTGTTCGTTCGTTTTCAATTATGTGTGATAAATCCACTCGGAATATTTTCAATTACTCATAAATTAATTTATATTTTATTGGTTAAGTCGATTATTTACACATATCGGGAAGTTCATGTAACTTTCCTCAAGGCAAAATACCAATACCAACTAGTTTAAAACATATTACCATGGGAGACTGATACCATACATGCTATGTTTTTCGAGAATAGGCCCTAAATGTCAGCTATATGAAATGGCATTTACGTAAATTACTAATGAAAATTAACCGTTACTAATTAATAATTGTTTGCTCTGTAACATCCACAGAAACTTGCGAGCGGGGGTTGCAAATCCGCCGCAAATGCGCCCACTACCCTTTAATTTAATATAGTTGCATAATGAATTATGTCGCAACATGTGACGTTGTTATATCATTACCATATTAGATCGCACAACTAACTTTATGGATGGAGTTTATTACATAGAGTTTGTGTTTTAGTACAAAATGAAATTTTCATATGAATAATTTCAGGCACATTAAAATTTTTGTTCTATTTAATAAACAAAATTGTACCATGTGAGGTTATTGCATCATTGCCCTTATTAGATCACACAAATTACTTGATTATAAAGCCAATAAAAATCTTTATAATAGAGATTGTTGCATAGAATGTTCTAACACAAAATTTGCATTTATTTAAAAAAGTATTTAAAAATCGATAAAAATATCGGTGGATACAAATTACAATATTATATTACAAAACAGTGCCTTCTGCTGAGCTCATTAGATTAATTAACACTTTACGCGCCTCCTCATTCCATCAAATTCATTAAAAATTGTTTGAAAAAAAACGTTTTATGTTACATTTTAAATTCTATTGTACTAACAAAATATTGAATTAGAGTTTTCATTATTATTATTTTATTATTATTATTTTGAATAAATTTTCGATAAATTATTTTAATAACCGACCTACAAAGCGAATCCTAGAACTAGTTTAATCACGTCCAAAAAAAATTTAATAATATACTGAAATAATTAAATAATTAATTGGGAAATTAATCTATAATCTTTGATATATATATCTATATATATATATATATATATATATATATATACATGTAATAATTATTTTAATGTTTTCATTATTAAATATAGAAATATTGTTGAAGTTGAATTATTACCTATTATCCACTAATCTAATACTGTAACTAGTAATATTTAAAAATAGAAAATAATTATATTACAAAATACAAACTAATAATATTTAAAATAAATAAGAATTATTTTTATATAAATTTTCTCTTTCAATATAAATTTTAAGCTATTTTAATACACATTTTAATTGAATTAGCAATAATCCGCTAACCTATATATCATTGAATGTATGTTAAATAAAAAAAAATTATTTCTATATAAATCTGCTGCTTCATTATATATTTTAATCGGCTTAACATATATTTTAATTAAGGTATCTATGATCCAATAATCCCAAAAATATGTATTAAACGAAAGAAATTTATCCTGCCTTTTGCTTATTCAATGTATATTTTAATAGAATTAATAATTATTTTATTTGAATTATTTACTAATCACTGGTATGAATAATATTGAAACTTAATATATGGGAAATAAAAAAATCTAAACATAATAATTTATTAAAGATTTTATATTTATTTGAAACTATAATATATGATAAATAAAAAAATGATTATTTCTGCATAAAACTGCAGTATTAATATATTAAAAATTCATTTCCGTAAATGTAGTTCCGGATGAATTTTAATGTTCAAATTATGAATTGAATAATAAAATAGTATATGGAGCATATTTATTATTTATGTTAAAAACAAGGTCTATAAGTGTTGAAACAGTCATTAACTTCTGAAATATTTGGTGAAAATTTTTATATAAACGTTATAACAGTTCTGTATAAAGGATGAGAGTCAGTAACAAAGATATTATGTGAGTGATTACCGTTGTTAGCTTCCATAATCCAGGTTTATCTAATAAATTTACCTGTTTGAAAAAATTCTGCACAGAATTCCATGATTTATTAACGTTATTTAGCACTTTGGAAACTATCAGTGTACTATAATCCGTGTAATTTCTCACTAAAATTACTGGTCTATATTTATAGGTAACCGGAGAATCTATTTTGGCAAATTAAATAACACTTTTAGAGAAAATTTATTCAAATTATTATTTTTGATGTAGAGTCGCGCATAATATATAATTTCTCACTAAAATTACTGGTCTATATTTATAGGTAACCGGAGAATCTATTTTGGCAAATTGAATAGCACTTTTAGAGAATATTTATTTAAATTATTATTTTTGATGTAGAGTCGTGCATAATATGTAATTTGAATATTTTGAGCGCGATGCAGAATATGCAAAATATGAAAATTTGTAAATATTAACACATATGTATTTAGCGGTTTTAAACGATCGTTTATCACATCATTTATAAACTAATGAAGCACGAACAAAATCCACAGGGTTATTTATTCAGTAAAACACACAAAATATTCAATTGAACCAAACCAAATTATTTAGAAACTACCAAAAACGTAAAGGAATTAATGTTATTCAAACAATTTAAGGCGTAATTTTCACTAACTGTCTACGTTATCAACAAATGGATTTCTTTATCAAATATTTCTGAGTCACAAAATTGCACTTCACTAATTAGAACAACAATTTATCACAAACTTGATTACACACTTTTTTGTTGATATGTTAAAACACTCAATGTGATTTTTTACCAATTTGCACAAAAACCGATTGCACTATCGTATAATAATATTAAAAATTAGTATTAAATACGAATTTTCGAGTAATCTTTTCTCGATAATACTAAACTCATCGAATCTTATCTCAATCCAATAATAGAACGAAACTAAAAACTTGACATTGTTCTTAGGCAAAAGATGTGTTCGTCTCGAGAGAGGCTAAACACTGGAGGCGAGGTAAGAAATGATAACGTACAAATGCATATCTTAAAATTTTATAATATATCTCCTCTTCTCTCATTTGTAAATTATAATTTGAAAAGTCGAGACGACGAAATGGGCCGATATATCGTATTTGTCAGTATACTGATTGCATTATATTGAAGAGGACATAAAAGATATAGAGACGATGGAAATAAATTAAGAATATTAAAGTGAAAAATATCTGAAAATATGTATCAATTGCATGCCTAATAAATATTCATTT
>NW_020539724.1:10519466-10541059 GCF_003426905.1 Ctenocephalides felis | reverse complement strand
GCTGTTGGAAATTAAGCTCGGCTTCACTAATGGAGTATGCCTTGTCTTAAAAACAATTCGTATGTGATACGAGGACGAGGGCTGGTCGTGGGTTTGCCAAAGTTTTGCAATAAGATGTATAATTGATGGTAATTGGTGTTGTAAGGATGTTCCTGGAAACAAACGCCATTTCATTAAGAAAGAATTCAAATCAAATGATCACTGTATTTCTAATAAGTCGTAAGATTTTGGGCTACCCCGTCGCTTAGTGGTTAAAGCTCTGAGCTTTGATACAGAAGTTTTAGGTTCGATGCATCCTGATGTCAAGCGGGAGTATCATCGGTGTTCCATTCAAAATAACTCTTTATTGGCATTGTTGCATCAAAATAAACTAATGGTGCACGGTGTCGTGCCTTAAGGCAAGTTGTTGGATCTTCCCGTACTATTCAGACATTCGAGGAAAATCTATCATCAATCAAAATTGATCAATGGAAAATTATAATTATATCAACTGCTTTCCAATATTTATTATAAATACTGTAAATTATTTATACGGAAATACATCAGAACATTTTGTAGAACTTTATGAATAGTGCTGGTTCTGATTGCTGTTACACAAATTTAAAATTTTTGATGGAATGTATCAATATTGTTTAATCCCATTTAAAATAACAAAAAATAGAGTAGGGCAAGGCACAAAGGTCCATTTTGACTTGCGCAATTATTACATCACTTAAAATAAATCATATAACTCACACAATACTACTATGTCTATGTATCAGTAACACTCCGAATTAATTCACCATTGTAGGAATGTGTTTTTTTTGCTGTTAATCAAAAATTTGTAATTTGGTTCTTTTTATCTCATGGACGTCTAAGGAGCAAACAGGTCCAATCTCTTATTTTATTTTTAAAGGGATTTTATAAGTGGTTAATAATAGTTGCTTTAGGGTCTTGTGGTATTAGTATCTATAACAAATATTCAATTTGGTACCAATTTGATATATTACTGACAAATAGTTCATATATTACAGATTTATGGAAGGAAAAACATCTGTCCAATGCACATTTTCTAAAGCGAGACCTAATTCCATTCCATTATTCCAAACCTTACTGAATTCACAGAATTAACCCAGTGTTTGTAGAAATTGACACCTAATATTATAGAATGTTTGTTTAAACAAATACAAAAAAAAACAGCCAGATCTATTTTTACCAAAGCTCCTTACTGGTATTTTTTGGGCAGGTTTTGAAATTTTTAAAATTTGCTCAGGATTTTTGGCTAAAACGTGGACAAAAAATGACAAACGCTTGGTAGACTTGTAAAGTGTGAAAACATGAAATTAGCAAGTGAGGATTTACTGATGAGAACATAAACTTTACCTTCAATAAGTTAAAAAGACGAAATAATATCGATAGTATATAAAAATTGAGGATGAGGAGTAAAATTAAACACATCGCGTTTCATTCAAATAAGACTGCTTATAATTAGTGTTCACTATAAAAGTTTCGAAATAATCCGTTCTATATAAACTTTTCAAAACTCATAATTAATTCTATTTCTTCCTCGATATTTTCTTTGATTATTTTCACGTCAAGTCCATAGACGAAAATTAAATTAAACATCAGATTTTCTAAAAATAACTGCTTGCTCATACTTTGACCGCGTATACTGATATTTTCATTAGAGTAAACTTACATTAGTAGATTACGAAAACGCTTTTTATTCCCAGTTGAAATTTAAAGTTTATATTTTCATCGTAATAAAGATCGGGGATAAATGAATGGATACAAATGTTGGAATATATATTTATATCTCGTGTCGATACAGTTTTGTTACGAAACGTGGTTAGGACTAATTATGCATTGACTTTGTGGGATCGAAATCGTAAAGTTTAGTTTACTTTTTTATGCTAAATTGGTTATCAGATGTTTGTATTACATTAGCATTTCAAAGAAAATGATGGCAATCGATGATGATAATTTATCATAATTTTTCTTTAAAACCACATTTTTAAATATCAATTTCCATAGGACTTGGCGCATAAAAATAATGCTAAGGGTTTTTTCCATGATTATCCTTGCTCAAATATTTTTAAACAAGTATCCTTGTCCTCCAGTTAATTCATTTAATTTAATTAAGTGCGGTCCTTTGCGAAAGAGTGGCTTTTTCCACTATTGTCATCATCGGTTGCCATTTGCGCTGTTGAATGTTTTTTGCGGAAATTGAATTTGGGTCTTAGTGTTATCTGTTCGGAGCACTTCCTTGTGACCATGAAAATAGACTTAGTCATAGATTCAATCTGTTATTTAGTCAATTATATATAAAATATATTTAATTTGTCAGTAAAATAAATATTAATTTAATTTTTGTTTGTCTTTTAGGTAAGTGGAACCCCGAATGCATGATTTCGAGCTTTGGAATATGAACTTGGTAATAAGGTAAATTGCTTTTTGTTGTTCTTGCTTAATTATATTTAAGTATTCATATTGACTTTACAATATATCGGTGTACTAAATTCATAGAAATACATTCAGATTGTATGAATTTAACGACCAATATATGAAATAAAAAAATATTTCAAAATCTAAAAAATATAATGGAGGTGATTATGCAATGTTCAAGCGTATAAGGCTACAAAAATCAAATTTTCCAATAGTTCAATTTTTGCAACTAAAACAAATCTATTTTAAGGGAATATCAGAAAGCATTTTATACAGCAGTACGTTGAAAAAAATTAACGCTGGCATGAATTAATAGATTAAATCAATGTAAATCATTCCTAATATTTTATACCCAAAATATTTTCTTACGATGTCGTTTTTTAATCTAATCAAATTACATTAACGTGGGTAAACATATCAGGTGCGACACACGTTTCAAATATCTTTTTCCCTAAAAATTCTTTTAAATCCGGATTTTTTCCATTTCAACGCCTCATTTTATCCCATTGTCTCTGCCAAGGACCTCACCTTAAAAAAAACGTAACAATGTAAATCAGGCACCCACTCTTTCGAACAGATCGCTATTGTCTTTCTCGACATTTATCGTATTTTCGTTTTGTTTGAATTTAGGAAAATTCTTTCGCACCTGTTGTATGGGCCCTCGGTTCCGAAATAGGGCAATTCTTTAGCGTCTATTCCGCTCGAGCCGAGTTTAATAACGACACCGTGGGTGTCCCTGCGAGGGTCGTTAGCGAAAAAGCACAACTGACTGTTTTAAAGGAGAGCTGGGCAAAAGTAATAAAAAAATTAAATAGTTAAATGTTGATACTATTTTTAGATGGCTACATCCAGTAGTAATTTATATAAAAATCTCAGCATTTTAGCTAAAATACATAGTATTCATCATCCACGAATTTAGTAGAAAAATATAAGTAATTTTCATTTTAATGTGGCATTTTGTTTTTTTTTAACTTCCCGTAGGGTAAGTTATTGTAATGGGCTGAAAATCGAAATTAATTTTTTTTACATTTCTCGACGTTTTGAAGGTTTCTGAACATTTTGGCATATCTCAGAAAAAATGGATGTGTGTGTGTGTGTGTGTATGTATGTATGGATACAAATTTACAGTCACGTTTTCGGGCGCACGGATCAACCGATTTGAATGGTTCAAAAAACATTCGATTCCTATTGATAGGGAGATTGCTGATTAGTTTTTGGCAAAGGCAGTTTTACAGATAAAGAGCAAGAGTGCAGAAAATAGAAATCCAGTTTTTGAGAGAACGGGGCTTCCCATTTGAATGAACTAAAAAACAATTAGTAATGATTGGAGAAGTGTTTAATAGTTTTTGGTAAAGGCAGGCCCAGCCATTTCGAAGGTACGGAGCTAAATGTGTAAAAAATGGCAGTTTTTGAGAGAACTAATCGTCCGATTTAAATGATTCAAAGAACTTTCTGCTTGTCTTAACAAATCAATTGATTTTGGAAAAAAAACTATTAGATGCTTATTTTTATCTATAGATTATATATCTATATCTGAAGATTTCCAATCTTAAAAAATGAAAGAGTGAGGCATTACAGAAAGTCTATTTATAATTATATGATTTATAATTTGAGAGTTAAATTATAGTTTAAGATCATTTTTTTAAACCTGAATCATTAATTGAATTTCATACTAAATTTATTGCATTTGTTTAGAACAGTTTCTAAAATCTAGAACAAGAATTAGAAAAAAAACTAAAATTTAAAACAAGATCTAAAAAGATTTAAAATTTGGAACGAGATCTAAATTTTGCAACAAGATCTAAATTTTGGAGCAAGATCTAAATTTTGGAACAAGATCAAAATTTTAGAACAAGATCTAAATTTTGGAAACAAATTAAAGATCTAAATTTTGGAACAAGATCTAAATTTTGGAACAAGATTTAAATTTTGGAACAAAATTTAAAATTTAGAACAATATCTCAAATTTAGTATTCAAAATCTAATATTCAAACAAGAAATGTATCCTAATTTCCAATTAAATAAAATTTCAATAATCGTTGTTGTTTTACCTGACAATTAGAAATTTGTGATAATATGCTCAATTTTGCTGTATTTGTATTTTGAGCACTTATATCTTAAAATATCAACAATGACATTTCAAGTATTTATACTGATCATTTAAAAATATTTGAAGCAACTGTTATTAATCTACGATAAGTTTTTATTAAATATTGATAATTTCTATTCCTCAAATGATTGATAGCTGTACGGAAAGTTCCATCAATTTGCCTTAAGTATGCCATGGGCCATTAGTTATTTTTTATTATTTTTTATATAAGGTACCATTCAGCTCTCCGTCTACTTCCCGTATATTTCAATAGTGAAAACTCTATGAAATTCTTCCGCGTCGGCAATATCCAAAGCGTCCTCGCTCACGAATAGAATCTAAGGTAGATGATAAGACTGATGGCCCTTGCGAATATATTAAGCTGCCGGAACGAGCGCCTTGAATTGGAATTTGTTATTGCATTGCTCTAATTGACTTTAAAACTTCGACAAAGTTTTATAATCATTTATCATTATGCTCAGGAGGTACATATAATAGATCCACACGAAACACGAGGGAGAATTAAATCATAAAAAATGACAACAATGGTGTACTGCTTTAGAACTTCATCAATTTTCTGGACTAAATTGTAATGGACAAAACTTTATATTATATTTTGTATTTTTATAAACGTCTTGGAATATAAAGTTGTTCCGAAACCTTTTTTCTTTCTCACCCTTCCAAGATTTTATTCATATTATATATACATTTTCCATTCATCACGTTCATCAAATTGTAGGAAATGCCTTTCGCTAAGGTTGCACACTTTGCAAAGTTGATTATAAATTGATTTGTCTTATTGATTGATCCTTACAATATACACTAATAGGATTATAAGTAATTTGAGGTCGGTTTTGTGTTTGAAGCATATAATAGAACATGAAGCTCATACATCAACAACAATTTTGCTTGAAAGCATTTCAGCACATTAGAATAATTTGAGAATTTAGATTTGTGGATCAACTGTGTAGTAAATAACTCAATATCGTTGCCTTATTATAATTAACTAGTTGGCCAAATTTAAACATTCTTATTTTTGTTATATATACTTATATATTCTCTATAGAATATAATACCCTACAATGTAGAGTCTAGATCAGTGATTCCCAAAGTGGTCCACATGGACCCCCGGGAACCATAGCAACTTTCAAGGGGTCCACGGCAGGGAAAACAAAATTTGGGGGTACACGAAATAAAAATGGGGGTCCACGGCATATTCAGAAATAATTTAAACTAACAGTATTGAGCGCGGAGCCAGCTACCCATCAATCTCGCATATCTCAGAAACTATTTAATGATCCAACTTCAAATGTTGGTCACAATCTTAGTAAAGTATAGTAACAATGTATGTCAAGTTTCATCAAAATCGAATTAAGCATTTTTGAAAACGTACAATCTGTTTCAATACTAGTATTGAGAGCGGAGCGAGCCACCCATCAACATCCCATATCTCAGAAACTATTGAATGATCGAACTTTAAATTTTGGTCACAATCTTAGTAAAGTATAGTAATAATGTATGTCAAGTTGCATCAAAATCGAATTACGCTGTCGAATTACGCTAATCTAATTAATTCAAACTTTATATTCCTCTTACAACAATTATGGACCTGGAACAAATAAATTTCGATCCATTATTATCCTCTGAAGCGTCAATCGTCCTTTGATCCAGAAATGAGCTCTTCTCTCTCTATTCCAACCAGTTTTATCCTCAGAAAAATAAGTTTAGTCAAATACATATTTTATAATCATATTTTGAATAATAATTATATATTCTAATATTTTAGATTTCTTATCCTTATAAATCATTTGTTGAAGCGTCAATCGTCTTTTGATCTTGGAAGCTTCTTTTCTACCTCTGCTTCAACCAGTTTGTAGATGATATTTTGCTTTAGAAGAAGATTCTAATATGAATTTCATGGCATTTGTAAATCGAGATTAGTCTATTGATACCTTGGTCTTTTATTAATAATCATCTAATTAATCCAAACTTTACATTCCTCTTACAATATTTATGGACCTGGAACAAATAAATTTTGATCCATTATTATCCCTTGAGCGTCAATCGTCCTTTGGTCTGGAAACGAGCTCCTTTTTCTCTGTTCTAACCAGTTTTATCCTCAGAAGAATAAGTCCAGCTTTATAATCAGATTTATAATAATAATTTTATATTCTAATACTTTAGATTTATTATCTCTATAAATCATTTCTTGAAGCTTCAATCGCATTTTGATATTGGAACCAGCATTTCTCCCTCTCCTTCAATCAGTTATCGAATAATATCCTCTGAAAATAAGTGAAGTTGATTCTAATATGTATTTCATAGGATTTATAAATATGTCTAGGTCGAGATATGTCTATTGATTCTTGGTCCTTTTTTATAATCATCTAATTAATTCAAACTTTACATTCCTCTTACAACAATTATGGTCCTGGAACAAATAAATTTCAATCCATTATTATCCTCTGAAGCGTCAATTGTCCTTTGATCCGAAAACGAGCTCTTCTCTCTGTTCCAACCAGTTTTATCCTCTGGAAAATAAGTTCGCAGACGATGTTTTCGTTCTAGAAGTTGTTTTTAATACATAGTTCATGACACGATAGCGAGCAAACTGTGTTATTCGCAGTTCGCCCTGGCCTGGAAACCCCGACATCGATCGGGCGGCATCATAATGTGGGTGGTATGAATTTATTCCTTTTGAAGCTATAGATCAAAACACGAGCTTCAAGTTTTATTTATCAGGTCGACAATGGTAAAAGATACATTTGACACGAATTCGAGCCATGACGATACTTGTTTACTAAAGGGAACAGGTATTCCACTCTATGGGGTAAGGTGATAGTACGCATCAAACTTATTTTAAACACAGCCTTGTAATTTGTGCTTAAATTTTTTGTGGTATTTTTAACTTCTTGAAGGAGAAGTTTGTATGCTTTTGCTAGTTAATCGCATATGCTAAATTTGTTTTCTTGATGTTTCAAATCTGAGCCATTTCACTCCAAACTTTGAACAAATATGTGTGTGTAGAAACGTTTTTTTTCGACAATTTTGTTCATACTTTGTAGAAATTTAGGAAATATTACCACTTAGAAAAGGAAACACGTATCTACTATCAAAATTACTTCTTTATTCGCACAAAGCTAAAATCAGAATCATTCCTAAAACGGATATAAAATGTAACATAGGATATTTTAACAGTGGTACCCACTTAAAACATAGTTATCATAATAGATCACGCTACTAATAATATGAATATTCAACATACTTTGTACGGTGATAGAGATCATGTCTTAACGAACATCTTAAAATATTATAGGCCTACGAAAAGTGGTTTGATTATAAAATTTTCAAGTTTGGAATAATGAACTATATAAATTTTTCATTCAATTTATTCTGCAATCTGTTGGATAAAATTGTTAGCAGAAATTGTTAACAATATGAAAATATATGATATAACATAATTTGATTATAATAGATAAAATTCAGAAGACAACAAAAGTTTTGATTAATGGACTGGTTGACCATGAATTTATATTAAAAAAATAAAGCAATAAAAACCTTCAATATAGGGATATTATTCCAACAACCATTAGATATGAACTTCATTTACCAAACTGTAAATTTTTAATACTATATAATAAATAAAACCAAGATTCTTGGTTTTATTTCCGCAATTTGTATAGCACACCTGGTATAAAATGTGCTGACTTTTAATAATATAGATTTGTTAATTGAAGAATTTTGCTGACTGTGATAAATATATTTTTATTTAGAGTATATTCAGGTGATGATAGTATTTTGTTCTACATGCTCCTGAACAAGAAAAACTAAATTTTCATAATGCAGTTTAATCATTTGTATTTGATGATTAAATGATTGTAAGAAAGAAATAATTAATATACATATATATACAACACCTTGGTCAATTATACTTACTGTATTTTTTTAATTTATTTATTCTATGGTCTGTAAAAGAAAAAAATGAGCAGAAATTGTTAAAATATGAGGGTAAAATTATGATGATATATGGCCAGTTAGGAGAATCTACTAGGAGTAATTTTTCGGTAATTATACAAACGTAATCATGTATAATTCCATACGTGTAGTATTTTACTAAATTTTACTAAATTACAGAAATAATTAATCAAAATAATTAAAATAATTAGAAGTTACAAAATAAGTGATTACATGTTTTTTTGGCTTACCATTCCTCGGTTTAACTCTATTTTATTTCTCTACCCAATAATGGTATCAATATTCAAACAGATAGAATTTGTGTGTACACTTTCTGAAGTATCATTCTTGTTAGAATGTTTCTGAAACGAATACATTTAACACCTTTCAGCAAAATTAAATAAAAAGCTGTGTAAGAGGTTCTTCCTGTTATTTGCTTAAAGGAGTTTCGTATAAAACATCAATCCATCCATTATCGAGGAGACTCATACTATATCATGGGAATGGAAATAAACGTTCAGGAACAAAATATTCATTTGTGTATCAATATAGAGTATTTGTGTATCATTTCCTTAAGGAGTATTTTTTCCTAATATTGAACCCTCAATTTAAATTTCTTATTATTCCTCTGTCCCAGGTATATTGCTAAAATGTGTAAACTACTTAATAAGAACCTGCGCAAAACTTCTATCCAAAGAATTATCAACTCCTATAAAGGTATTAAGTTTCCGTAGAACCAAATCTAGTAAAACTTTAAATGGCATTCCATTTCAAACGTTTTGCTATTAATTTAAAACCTCTCTCTCTCAGCTGGATTACATTAAAGCAATTCAAAAGTTCATTAAATCGTTAATCAAAGCCAGCGGCGTTTTCTTCCTCACTATTAAAACGTACGCAGGAAAACATTAAAAAACAAAGAACAGTTTGTAAACTGTTTGTATCTGCATAATTTCTTAGGTAAATTAATGTTGATAATGTATATATGGATATATCACATACGAACAATTATTATTTATACAATTTTATGAGACAAAGTGGTAGATAAAGAATATATAAAAAGATTTATGAATATATATAAGTGTATATGTGCTTGCTGAAAGTAACTCTTCCTCCAAATTAAAATTAATTAGCGCAAGTACTCACAATCAAAAATAAGAAGTATTGGTTTTAATATAATCGAAGGAATACACTTTGCACATAAATTTTGACACAATTTATATATAACCCATAAAATTCATTGGTTTATATTTTTATTATATAACAAAAAGTAAACTTACCAATTGTCATTGAAAAATTAGTTTTTTTGAGATGAAAAATGCAAATGGCGGAAGATTGTGTAACTTGTATATCTTATAAACATTATTTTTCTTCGGAACAAATTCACTATAAGTAACTATCAACAATCTAAAATTATTAGAGCATTTGATTTCATATTTTATATAAAATTCAATGCTATTTGTTTTTTTTAATAATAAAATATCTTAGAGCACTAAATACGTCTTGCATATTAACTGTCAAAAATGAACTAACTGAAAGTGCGCTAACGTTCGTGACATGTGTACCAACCAAACGACATAAAAAAATTGATAATTGTCAGTTAAACGTATTCGAGGATTTTAGGCAGAAGATAGAAGTGCGTCCATTGATAAGCAAGTATAAAGTGCATCATAATCGGTTGAATAAATTATTAATTAGTGAATAGAAACTTGCACCAGTATTTTGAATTTTAAATGAAAATTGATCACTGTTGGTACGAAAACTAATTTTGGAAATTATTTCTATGTTATTTTTATTGTGTTAATTGACAGTTTAACTTATTTGCGGTGAAAAAATAGTATTCTATGCAGTATTTGTAGTACAGTCAGATAATTAAAAGATAGACGTGCATCATAATCGGTTGATTAAATTATTAATTAGTGAATAGAAACTTGCATCTTTAAACTAGTTCTTCTAAAAAAAATTGAATACTTTCAATGTCAATATTAGTGTGTTGAAGAACGAAAATAATGAAGGTATGTACTTACATTACTTGTAAACTTTTCTTTACTTTTTGCTGATTCACTGTACACCACTGATAATATATCAAACATTTTAAGCACTTTATTTTATATTTCAAACACATATTAAATCAATTTAATTTTAATAACAGAAAAACACAAAATGTCCGCCATGTTGTCTGTCAAAACCAAACGAATTAAACCGTAGTAAAGTTAACGCCATGTGTACCAACACAACGACATAAAATATCGACGATAGACGAAAGTTGCGCGCGAATTTTGAACCGGTTTTAAATAATTTAATTAAAACATTTAGTTTAATTGATAAGAAATACAAATAGTCTAACTTAAATATAATCTACATATTTATGTAGTAAATAATTTAAAAATAATCCTACACGTAATTTTAACGGCTGTTTAATGTAAAAAAAACATTTCACGCGAATATTTTTTTTTATTCAAAATAAAAATTCATTTAAACAAAAATAACATTTTTCATGGCAAAAACTGTTTTTATTATATACGAGTATACCTTCGAGTTGCGAGCGATTATATCGCCTATTCATTATGTATTCAGCGTTTTTGAGCTTCGGAGTAAAGTGGCAAGCTGTTATTTGGGCACATTAATCCAAATATTCGAAATATAACAAAATGCAAATATCATAATAGTAAGTTTGATAAAATATAATAGCAGTATAATTGAAGGATTCAGTTGCCATATTATATTAAATTATTTTAAAGCTGTTGCACAAACTAAAACATGAGATACATACTGAACTTTTTATATAAAATATTTTAGAATAATGGTCTTTAATATGCTCTATCCAAAATGAAAAATAAAATTTGATTCACTTAGACTATATATATTTTAATTTAGTTGCAAACTATGATAGATCGATAGAAAATTTTATGATTTTAAGTAATTGCAAAAAAAAGATTTGTTTTTATTTCACAAATGATTTTTTTTTGATTATTTGAATTCCTAAATTGCTCCTGATTTTTTGTAATTTCTAGCACTGACCCATTTGCTAGAATTTCCAATTAAACTTGAAAGGCCATTTTATCTGATAGAATCTAAACTCATCTAAACTTCCAAAATTATTTGCTGATATTGGTATGAGAAATTCAGTAAGAAACCTGACTTAGAAAATTATTCTAATTTCATGTTGAAATCGTTTTTTTTTTTTACAAAAAATACTGTTTTATACCTTATGGTTCATCGACATGTATATATTTAGGTCAAATATTGAGTATGCTTGACTTATTCCAGGAGCAATTTAATAATGATGGTATTTCCATTAATTTCGATTTTATTGTCGGCCATAAAATCAGTTTAATGTGTCGTAAACAGTGCTGACTCGTATTATTAATTAACGTCAACGGTATAAACACATGGCAACAATTCGCAAATGTTGCATCAATTAGTTAAATCGACAAATATGGATCAAATTTGAAGAAAATGGTAATGATAATTTTATTCAATATATAAATCTTAAATTATAAGCAAAATAATGGCAGAATTTCTCCTTTCTTTGGCCAATCTATACTATGCATCATCTCTTTGATCTTCAATATCAAGCAAATTTTATTCAAACTTCTATATAAAAATTATTATTATCATTATTTAAATATTTAAAATTTAATTGTTAAATTTAGAATGGAATTAAAATCGCTTCAAGAATGAAATTTTAAATTAATAAATTTAAATAATTAAAAGTAAATTTAATATTATATATAGTTATGCTAAGAAAATCCCCCTGTTCAAATATATGATTGAAGACTTTCATGGCAAATTTGATCAAAAACCAAAAAATCTATTTTATTTCGTAAAACTTGTTTTATATTTACTCATATCTTATGCTATTTGATTAGATGTATGAAAAAACGTAATTAGAATAATATATATATATATATATATATATATATATAATATTAAAAAAAATAATAGGGCACATAATGTTTTATTGCATTGATTAATTAATTGAAATTTTACATAGACTTTAATTGCAACATAAAATATCAATTAACATAAAAATTATACTTCAATACCAAATTCGCATTGATATTTTGCTTAATAGCTATTTGAAATATTTGTAAATGATATCATAAAATTTATTAAACCATATGAAATTATTTATTTTCAAACATAAACATCAACAGATTTAATGTACCTATATTTTTAATTTTTACCTGTTTTTGTATAATTGCAATATTGGAAAGTATTATTTATGAAATTTTATTAGATTTAGTAAAATTCTTTGTCATTCCAAAATATTTTATAAAAAGTTTCACATAAAGAATTCGAAAAAAATATTTTTCCTAGATCTATTTTGAATTTTAACGATATACCTTGTTTATGAAATATAATGTATCGTTATAGAGAAGAAAACTTTGCTCTAAAATGGAAAATACAAGAAGCTAAAAGCTGAAATACATAAGATATGAAAGGAATATAAAAAAATAAAATGTAAGGGAAAATCTTCAAGCTAAAATCTGTCTTCGAACAGAGCATTCATTATTAATAACAAGAAATGATTGAAAAAAGGAAAGAGTATGTATTTTTAATAATAAGAAGCCTTTGTACAATGTTTTTATCTGAAGGACTTGTAGTTTAAAGGATGCTAAAAATATTAAATAAATGAAGTATTAGCATAAAAGAAAAACATCCAGAAAAATTGGAATTAATAATTCGATCTACACTTAGCTATAAATCATCCCACATAAGTCCATCTATTTTAAGCTTCTACTTTACTATTATTACCAGTGACTATTATCTTGTGGGTGTCATTATTGAATTCTGCAAGTTGATTCCTTTACTCCAAAACTATTATAATACATATATAACCATTATAATATAGTTCTATGCAAATAATGGCATTGAATTTCTGTTAGCCGAAAGTTGGGCATCAGTCACAAATTACTTAAACTACTTTATGACTACGAACTCGATCTAACTTATACCTTGGAGCAAATTAATTTGCATCCATTATTGGTATAACTAAATTATTTCTAATGGAGTTGTTGTAAAGGTCATATTAAATGTATTATCATTAACTAGGTTTTTGATTCTGAATTGCTTTTAGTTTTAAATTGGTTTGTAATTGTCTAAAACAATGGTAAGTTTTAGGAGCTTTTAAGTGCAACCTGGGGGAAAAGTGATTATTTTTCGGTTTTTGTGGTTATTTTCGATACTATTACCTCTGACGTTGAGTTCTGGGACACCCTGCATATATATGTATGTATGTATGTATCTATGTATCTATTTACATAAAATGAAAGAACTAAAACTTTTATGTACCGACGTGATCTTATTAAAAATTGCATCCAGAGCTTGGTTATAGATACTTTGTGCAGCAGCAAGAGTTAAGCATTCGCCAAGTTCTTTCTAGCAAACGAAATTTTCTCTAGAATTCTTTTCTAAAGGATTTAAAATAATACGTAAGTTCTTGAAATTCCTTTGTGTGCCGAGGATCTTAAATATTTTAGAAAGAGATGATATTACCAGGACTACCGTGTTCAAACATAATAATACGATCCAGAGATGATACTGGTTGGATAAAAGAGAGTTAACATGGGAATATAATATTAAGTTTTATTTAAATGCACTTTAAAAATTGTTAATAAAATATCAGGATAATTATTAAAATATGGGTAAATAGTGCTTTAGCATTTATTGCTTTTTGGAAGAGGCGTTATGAGATTTGATATCTAATTGCCAATATAATTTCTAATTGGTTTATTAATGTCCAAATAAAAGATTCTACTATTTTTTGCCCGAAAGCTATTTTCACTTGCAAATAGATTTTTCGATCTATATTTTCAAGTAAAATCAAATATCACTGCTCCTTGGATTCTTGTCAGGGACTTTTTTCTGCAATCTTGTGGTAAAAAGTTGGAGCTCCATTGGCACTACATACTTTCCTTAATAGTTTTAATAAATTTCTTCATAATATTCATATGAAATTATACACATATCGTTCTTCAACTGTTCAATCTTTTACATTATCATCTCTTCTATTTTTATATTGAAATTTTACATAAATTTATTCTTTCCTAGCAAAAAGTTGTTTCATAATTGGTGCTTAAAAGTTTTGAATCTATTCACTTCGCAGATTATACAATGTTCAGTAAGTACTTTACCTAAGTACTTATTCCTAATTATGAATGTTCAGATGAAAACGTTATAAAATACACTAATCGGATTATTTTAATTAGTGATTTTAGGATCCAAGCAAAAGTGCAAGGAGTTAAATGTTTATGTAAATTTTCGTCAGCAATTAGAACGTATTAGTTAGAGACAAGTCATATTGTAAAAAGGATTTGTTATTATTGATACTAAAAAGTGGTAGGTATTAGTGGTGTTATGATTAGTTTTTTTTTATTTTCAAAATCGGTTCAGGTTTTTTTTTGTAAAAAATCCTGGTGATCCATGCTAATCTCCATGGGTCCTTATCCAAATTCATCAACTGGTTTTCCAATTTTGGTGTCATTTGAGAATACTTTTGGGAGAATAGTTTTTCTGGCAAAAACAAGAACTTCTTCTACGAAATTTTAACAAATTTTTAGTGCCATATAGATGATTTTGGTTTTGTACTTGATATAACTTTTCCACATTTAACCCAGTTAGCTAGAAAATTGCCACAAACAGAATTCTTAATCCGACAAAATTACATGTCCTTTATATAAGACACTATGTCAGTTCTGTTTCGCAATTGTTATTCTATTTCAAAAGCGTTGATTCCATAAATAGTGCATAGTACGCGAAAATACACGGAGAAATGAGTATTTATTTTGTATGGAAATCGCTTTGAATAAATTCGCGAGCTTCAAATTACGCAAACATGTACAATGAAGTGCAAATGTGAAAGTAAATTGTGCTTCATGTGAAAATTGAAGCTGCAGCAAAGTTATTACTGCGTCATTATGACGCGTTAAAGCACAAATTGATGCTTTTCTATGATTCGTTAACGCTCGAATTGATTTGGGAGAAGAAAATTTATATTATGTACTATACTGATAAATGGCAATTAGAAGTCAATAAACATTAATATGATATTATTAAGTTGTATAATTTAATTGTAAAACTAATTGCATTTAGGTGAATGCAGACCTCAAATCTATTTCCAAACTATAACCTGATCGACTCATAGCTGTAAGCATGTAAACTTAATTCATTTTGCTAAATATTGTTATATGATTTTTTTAAGAATAGTCAAACCTATTCTTTTTTTAAATATATAACATTTCAACATGTGAAGAAAATGAATAAAAGTAATTTTATCAGATATGCATTTTAACGATCTGAACAAAGTTTCAGCAGTAAAATTCTGTATTAATCATTGAAGTATTTTTTTAAGTCTGCTGCTTTCTTTTAATGAGGTACTAATATTTTTTATATATACATTTACTTTAATTTCATTTAAGAAATTTACCATTGATGGTATAGAATTGATCATTTCGCTTTTGACTGTATAACTAATTGCGAATAATTAAATATAGACATCGGGAAACTCAGAATTAGGTCAAACGTCGAATTTGCAAACCAAATTATCTCTACGTGTGTTGATTTTACTATTTTTTTTGCAAGTGCTTATACTGAATGCAAATTCATTTGGAACTAGATCAAAGATTGTCTAAATTTAGATACCTTTTAATCAAAGTTCCAATCAAATCAGGAAGGCAGAAAAATAACACTTGCAAATTGGAACTTGCAATTTGTTTTTGGGCGTTATACTCATATAAAATATATAATATAAAATATTTGTAGTATTTCACTGTTTTTCCAATTGTGTTCAATTAAATATGGGCATTCGTGCATTGTTTTGACTTTGTTTGAAACTTTTCCGGAGCTGTTTTTTTGAATCTCAAAGAAAACAAAAGAAAATTGTCTTTGTTCGAGAGTAGCGTTTTCCTTTGTCGACGTTTATGCACTGAAAATATGTAGTTTTATTGCAAATGCTTTGTTAGAGAGTAAAAAGATGTAGAGAGTCAAATAATAAAAGGTCATATGATTTTTTTTATGACAAATAAGTATATAAAATCACTATCTAGCTGATATTCCAAAGAATATCTTCAAGTGCTAGTTTAGATCACAAAGAAACAAACTTATTACTTCAGAGGAATTGAATTTTTATAGAAAAATTATATCCACCTTAGAAATTTTCTGTTTGTCCCTTGCTCAGTGGTTTTATGTTATATACTCGGCCAGCATGATATCGAGCAGTAGTGATATCCAATTGTACTTGGAATCTATATTACTAAATGAAAATAGACCTTACCGGCATTGCTGCAAAAAAATAATTAGGTAAAAGTACTAATTATGTTATATCTATCTCAACTGGAAATGACGATCATTGGGTAACAGTTGTATTTACTTTAAGAAAATTAACACTCCTTAATAAAAACTGTGTTAATCAATTGATAATGAACATTCTAAAAATATTGTACAATAGCAATAAAATAAATTGCAATGATAACAAAATGCAATTTCAAAAATAATTGAAGGCGTGATGTTTTTCAAGTGGATTTCAAGAGTAATACTTGAATATGTGTTTGCTTACACATATACACATAAATATGTATAAAATTTATTGTAGTATTCGTTTATTATTTGATACACCTATATTATATTTAATATTTACATGAAGTATAATCATTATTACTGTTTGTGCTATGAATCATTGTGTTCAAGAGTTTTATCTTGGATTTTTCAACAACGTTTAATTAAGATATGCACATTACTTGTATGCAATCATTTCTTATGAATTTAGTATATTATTCATACCTGCTCAGTCAAGAGCAATTTAATTTTGAAAAAATTATAAATTTGAATGAGAAAAAATTATATATTTAAATATTGGTGGGTATATTTTTTGTGGTGCAAACATTATTTATATAAAACTCACTTTGGAATAATAAAAGTTTGGTTATTTAAAAAACAAAAATGCTAAAGAGAATACAGTGCAAATTATATACAATTTGATCAAAAATAGCTTTGCATACAAATATTAATATAGTGCTTACTTGAATATTTTTAACCATGGATAAAAAAATATATTTAATAAAAACTGAGAGTTGCTTCTAGATATTTGTAAATATCAAGCATGTTATTGAATTATAGAGGCATATTTAAATACTTAATGTTGTGAACTATATTGTGCAATTTCTGGGCATATTCCTGGACTACTTTTTAGAATGTGTCTTTTATGATTGATTCGTTCCTTTTAGGATTCACCACACCAGAATATAAAATTCCAAATGGCTTCGGCAAATGCTTATTATAATATTCATTTTCTTCGTTCGCGAAGAGATGCCTTCAAAAAAATTTGTGAATATTATTTGAAAGAAATTAAAGATGATACACCTATTTCAATATTGGAGTTCTTTGAAAGGCAGATCCAAAGACAATTTGAAGGATATAAAGAAATTTTGGATCGGTTGAATGACATCAGTTCAGAACCACAAGATAGAGAAGCTGAGGTTTTGATAAATAATTTGCACAAAATAGTTTTGGCAAAAATTGCTGAACAAAAAGAAAAAATGGCTTTGGAGCAATAGCCTGAAACTTAAGAATATAGAACAACACTGCCTTAGATCATCACAACTATTTGAGCATCACTTAAATTTATTTATTAATACTTAATTATATTTATTTTATTTATCATTTCTTAATTATATTTATTTTATTTATTATTACTTATCATTTTAAAATATTAAGTTGCATATGAGATTATTAATTGTTAAATGGAATATTTATAATTTTATTAGTGTTACCGAAATGACATTATTTTAATATCATGAATACATAATATACTTTGTTTTAAGTTTGCTTATTATATTAAAATTGTTTCAGCACTAAATATAAGTGGCTTAGAAACAAAACTGATTTAAAATTATTTATCACAAATAAAAGACATCAAAAAGGCTCTTGATTTTAATGAAGTCTTTAATGGTGCAAAAATTTTCCTATACTCATTCAGACCATTATTTAGTCTTGACCTTTATATAAAATGTCGTTAGCTAATATCATATATTTAATGTGTTCTGAGTAATCCAGTATGAAAAAACAAGGAAATCCATTTATGTGCAGACTATAGTCACCATCATTATTCCAAAAATGCACTCAAAGCTTCTATGGTATCAAATTACTAGAACAACTAGCCTCTGTTATAAAAGTTGGATGGCTGGTAATAAAAAAGTATGCGTTTGTGAAATAAACTTCTATTATATTCTTTTGATATTTTAAATTCAGAAAACATACTTTATCTATAATTTTCAAGTGAAAAATGGTATTACTACTACTGGATATCAGAGCGTATGTAGCATAGGATTTGAATCATGTCCACTTACATTTTCTGTGTCATATTATGAATATATATATATATATATATATATATATATATATATATATATATCTGTGAGATTAGTCCGTTTTTTGGATATGTTTTGAGCAGTTGCATAAAAATTATTTATCAAAAATAAACTTATTAGGTATGCAAATCTGTATTAAAATTTCTGAGCATTTTATAAATTTGAATATGTCCTGAAACATTTCTTATTTGTTTTTATACTGCCAATGGCCCACTTGTATTCCCACATCACTCCTCGTTTAGTGTTGCCCCAAAGTAATAATTTTAATTTAAAACTTTGGAATTAATACTGATTTTTTTTTCCCTTTCTCTGAGATATTTTTTTGCAATAAATTGTCCAGCCCCTGGTTTACGAGTGGATTTGTCAGATGGCACGGATGCGATTAATCTTTTTGCTGATGTGTGCAGAATGGCGATAGATATCGGTCATTAAACGCAAGTCCTTTCAAACAAAAGGACCATGTGTGCTTTATTTTATTAAGGATAACAGTGGTGGTCAACTGTATTGATTTTTTTGTTGAAGATATTTACTGAATAGCTATTTGAAAGATAACTTAGAACAACGAATAGGTAATGATCGATAAACGAAAAGGGTGTTTTTGAAAATAAATAGGAGAGATAATATGAAATTTAGAATTTTTATCTTTAATCGCATACACGTATTTATAACCATAGGATTTCTTTGGTTACAAAACTTATAGATTTTTGTTGACATATTATTCAAAACTATATTGTATCAACATTTTTTTTGACGAAAGCGATATGGACAAAATATTTTTTACCAAATATTTTAACTATATATATTACTTGTTGTGATAGTCTTGTCTTTCTAAAAAATACTCTTATATTTAATTTTCATTATTTATTATATCTACAATCGTAGCCAGCATTTTTTTGGACCAATCAATGACTTGAACACGTAAAATGTTAATAAAACTATAATTAATTAAAAAAAATCATTTTATGATTCAATAAGCAAATATGATATCAAATAGATGCGAAATTTCTATATCTATATAATTATTTTTTTCATTACCAATTATAGTTTATATTATATGGATAAACAACTTATATTAAACAAAAACATACAGAATTAGCAAACGTGCTCTTGAATAAATATAAATATTTTGTTTTTTATGATCAATGTTATTGAACGTACTTCTCTATATGTATTTTTATAAGAGATTAATTCTTAATATTTGACAAATTTTGTAATCACATCAAATTATTAAGTATCTTGAATGAAATAAGTAGGCGATTAAGGATTTAAAAGATTTCTTCAAGAAAAACTCCAAACTTATGTAAAGTTTTTTAATTCAACCAAATCGGAGGACTACAATAAATTAGTATGTTATTTCAGACTATGAGATCTGATCAAAGTTCCATCAAAATCACCAAATAGATTTTATTTTATTCAACATTTAATTACAAAAAAAGGCCCGGCTGATCTTTACTAAAAACCAATCAACACTAATACCAAAAAATATCTTGTGAACAGTTTCTGATTTTTCAAAATTGGATCAAGATTGTGAACTATAATGCTTTTTGTTTTTTTTTTGATTCAACAATATATTAACAACTGTCCTACATAGACATTAAGTAAATCTTTTGGCAATTATATATAAAACATGACATCGATATATAAATAGTGAAAAATACACAGTTGCATTTTTTCTTTATAAGAAGTAATATAATGTGACACGAGTAATTACAAGCTAATTAAATCACCAAATATTGAACTAGATTATAATAGTGAACTATAATGTGGACGAAAAATTTTACACTTATTATAAAGAAATGGCTTGGCTGATCATCGCGCAAAACTGATAAGCCTTAGTCTTTATCAAGTTAGTTACATCAAATGACTTCTTAATTTTTAAATTCGGTCCAGCCATTTTTGAGAGAATTCTGAGAAAAGGTCTCAAATCGACTCGCACTCACTCATACATATTTTTTTCCAAATATGGTCTCATTCGATTCAGAATGACTTGAATCGTCGAGAAGACATAAATTAGAAAAAAAACAAACTTCTCTCTCGGAAAGTCTATAATAGAGCTGTTTCAACGATAACAGGGCTATCGGCTCGTCAATCACAGATATTTTCATTCAATCCTTTTCCAATCAAAGTGAATTAATGAATGTTGAATCGACCAATTCCTTAAAATGCAATGTAAATAACGAGGCCAAAGAGCGATAGGTGCAAACGTTATCGAACATCGCCCACGGGCGTCAGTTTTTGCTTTCGGTGCATAATAAGCAAATCGCTGAACTGTGACACTGAATCGTTGAACGTTACTGTCAGCGACAGGCTCGCATTATCCACCCAGAAGATATTAATAGAGTTGTTTCTTGATAGATTTGCATATTAGGTCACTTCAGATTATTTGTATTTTCACACTATTTGTTTTTGTTTACACACGACATACATCATGCTGAAATATATCATCCAGAACATATCATTCAAACTGGGAAAAATAACTTTATAAAAATAGCAATATGTCTAATGAAAAATATTGAAAAACTGATAGTATAATTTATCATACTATGACAAAAAATTTAGTTAATATTCTCAGTTTTTATTACTTATTATATTAGATTGTGAAAATATTCAAACAAAATATTTATTTATTTATTATTTTTATTAGATGATTTTCATAAAGATCACAAAAGAAAATATTTACAAATATTTTTGAAAATCATATCTTTGGAAATATTTAGAATCCGCAGCGGGGCGTTGTTGGACAACTTGTTGAGCAACAG
>NW_020539724.1:10436669-10518466 GCF_003426905.1 Ctenocephalides felis | reverse complement strand
CACCAGTTAAAAGTATCCGCCTGTGTAAATATCCTACCCTTTCACCCAGATCCAGAAAATAGTTTTCCTCATTTCCTCTACGTCTATAGGGAAAGCCAGCCTCGTTTTAAACCTGAATACAAGTCAAGTTTGAAGCTCATGTCTTTATCGATCCGTTTGCACCTGGGTGTATATATGACCACAGTTTGACCTTATTATGCGTCAGCATCTATTATTATTAGTAAAGGCTAGCTGTTTGCTTTTGAGAGCCCTCAGGGGGGCAGAAGAATGGATGATCACTCAAGAAGAGTTCGGTATATTTACGGAAAATGCCAGAGTTATAAATAAACGACCAAATCTGAATCTGTTGGAATAAACACCTAAATCTAAAAGTAGGGTTGTTTTTTGGAATGTAAATCACTAGTAGGTTACAGAAGCAAAGGGTAAAAAAATGAATACATCAACTTCTACATCAGACTGGTTCTTCTGGACTTTAGGTAAAATACATAGCAATTACAAGTTGTATTAAATTAATATCATAATTCATTCTTAGCTTTAATTCTGTCCAGAGGTATCGGAAAATAACTAAAATGACGTCACATTATGAGAGAGTAATATATTTCTGAATGGCTATTGAAAGTTCCGAACATTAATCGAAACTTTCATGACAATAAAACGTATTGACTTCGAAGGTTCATAAGTTATAAAACATAGCAATATAGGAAGTTGATTTTATCATGAGAGAGGAAGCAAAAAGGTTTTATGATACAATTCTTTATAGTATCAAAATTTATATCACCAAGAAAAAATTATATATATATATATATATATATATATATATATATATATGTATATATAAATATATATCTGGTTTATCAAATTGCTCAGATAGTGAGTGAGTATGTATTGGCGAAATTAGCCAATATTTAGCCAGCAACATAAAAACAATTAAAAAACCAAAAAAAAAACACAAATATCATATACAATATAGACTATTTTAACCCAATTATCCATTATTTAAAAAAAAAACTTTTTCAAAAGACGTTTTGCTGAAGGTTGTTTCATTAAACTATTGAAGAAAAGACATAAACAAACGAAATGATATTTTATAACTGTGCAATACAAGCAATTGGTTTTTGGATTGTATTTTAATATATATATATATATATATATATATATATATATATAAACATGTATGTGTGAGTGTTTAGGTAGGTGTATATATTTTTTATGTATGATGAGTGCCACTTTTAATTAATTATTCAGATAATGCAAGCGTTTTTATAGCACATTTTCAGTCCGCAGGTCGTAAACCCGCACAGCCACACCATTGTGTATGAATTTGTAATGAATAAATTAAAATAAATGTACGGAAATTTAAAATTTTCATTGCAAATTTAAAAAATCTCAAAATTAAATACGAAAAAAAATACTGGGATGTAGAATGTAATTTAGAAAAGATAATTACAACTAAAATTAATCCCAACTAAAATTGCCGACAAAGTAATTTAAAACTTTTTGAATCAAAATTCGTAGTAGTTGGTAAAATAAATACATATATAATTCTAGTGGGATTTGTATTTTTCAATGATTTATGCAGAAGTTTCTGATTCTGGAAGCGGATTGGGAGTTCTAACGTTCGACAAATGTTCCGAGATAAATTATAAAAGAATACTTCTTTATATAGAATTTATAAACTGCCATACTATATTTTTATACTGCACTACGTAAAAATTTTGTGATCTCTACATATATATTTTTTGTTATCTCTACATTTATATTTTAACCATCCCAATTTTATTTTAATTGATTATTTTAAAAATAATCAAAAAATCCACATTTTTAAAAATAACATATTTATGTCATAAATATCTACCATAGTTAATACTTGCGTAATTTATCTTTTTAATGTATAATTATGATTTTTTACAGAAGTGAAATAACCAAATTACAATCCATTATTACCAATAATTCATTACTAAATCTTAAAAAATATAACATCATATGTAATTTATATCTACTTTCCCAGTTGTGAAAATTATTAAATCTCCAAGACCAGCATTTCTCCAGGGCCCATAAAACTTGGATCAGGACATTTATGGTTGCTAATATGACTTATTCTGAAACTTTATTAGGTTTTTGATGAACTATTATGCGACTGAAATAAATTGTCATGACTTTATGATATGGTATTAGATTTAGGGACATAAAGTGGAAATAATAACTGGAGTCGGAATTATTATTATCGCTCACTAATTCTTAGAATCAAATAACAAAGTCAAAGAATAAAATTGCTGTTATAATAAATAGATATAAAAAGTCAAGATTTTTTTGTTTTTCATCAGAAATAAAAGAATATATTATCTAAAATCAATCGGCAAAGCCCTTAATGTCTTTCATCTCTATCTCGGTTTCGAGCTATAATTAGGCGCGTATTATATAAGAAATTCGCAAAGAGCTTTCTATAATGATTTCCTCGCCTTCTGTTAAGATCATATAATACTTCGAAAAGCTGTATCGACGGCAGGATATTAAATATTTGATTTTCAATTCTTCCGAGGGCTATCCAATTATTTTCGTCGTAGAACAAAGTGAGAAAAACATGGATCGATTGTCCTGCTATCGTATTTTGTAGGATATATCTATGTCAACAAGATTTTATAGGATATAGATTTCAAGTTCTTCCCAAAATTCCTCTACTTGTTTTAAGTTATTCTTTAAGATTTCCCATGAAAATTATTATAACCTAATAATCGTTTTTCTTCAAGTACATTTTAATCTCAACGAAATAAAACGTTTTGAGCTTATTGCTCATAAAATAATAATGTGCTCATTTTATACTAAAATAATTACATAGAAAATTTAATTTCCGTTCAACAAGATAATGCTGAGACGAGTCAAATAATACGGTAACCGGTATCAAACAAACTTTTGAATATCATATTACATTCTTTACTACAATTAAATAATTAATTTTACTTCTATTAAATTTGCACAAAAAGTTTGCTTCAGCGATGATTGGCGTCTCAAAATTTAAATAAAATTGAATCATCAGTCATTTTTCACACATGAGGTTTTTCAGGTATAATGGAATTTTTTGTTCGGGGTATAATTTGATTAAACTTTCTGCAATTTAATAATAAAATGTAATGTGGAAAAACGTATCATTATAGTATAGGATCTAAAAATAAATATCAGGGGGAATGTGAAATTAATTTATACTATAAAAAAATGGTTTTAAAATGAAAAACGTTTGTTCTAATTCAATAATTCAATAATTGCTAAATTCAATATGTAATACACATATTAATACATGATATATTATATTCTAAATGTAAATGGATTAAGTGGGATGAAAAAATGTTTAAATATCATTTTTTAAAATATTTGTGTAATTATTTATCTATATTTAGTTTAAATGTATCAAGAACCAAATAATAGCCTCATAATGCTGAAAAAATTAATAATTAATTTATATTTAAATTTAAATCGTCACTGCAAAACATGAAGTGAAAACTAGGATATCACGATATGATATTGGAAGACATCAAGAAAATTTTCTATTTGAATGGTTGTTAATAATTATAATAATTGCGCCTATTTTTTGTAATTGCTCTTTGATTGTTAAATTTCTTAGAAATAATATAATATAAAAAATCATAAAAATTAATGAAAAGTGATGAGTGGTAATTGGTAATAAGACTGTAATGCGAATAATAAACCAGGAAGGAAAAAGAAATAATTGTTATTGTAGTGCTCTCATGCCATGGACCTGCCTTCGGGCATACTACTATTATATATATATATATATATATATATATAATTTTATATATAAATTATATATAATTTGTGGCGAGATTCGCTCAAGAGTAGCGTTCCCGATTCACATGCTGGAGGTTCCGAGTTCGAATCTCAGATAAAAATTTGAAAAAAATATTAACTAGTTAAGTTGGAATAATAATAGAATTATGAATCGTAATAAAAAAATATGTATGTAAAATCAAAATGTATAAAAATTACAGAATTAGAATTAAAAATGAATTGAAGTAAGAAGAATTTAGAAGAAATGAGAAGTATAGAAGAAGAATATGTGGTTAGAAGATGAAATAAGAAGATAGTAGAAGAATAATAAAGATAAGTTAAGAAGTATAGAAAAAGAATAGGATTATATGAAGAAGATAGTATAATAGATTAATGTAGGTGGCTAAATGCTCGAGTAAGCGAGGCCAATGAAAATAAAAAAATAAAATAAATATATATATATATATATATATATATATATCACGTACACGTGCCTTTGTGTCTATATATAACAGTTTCCTGTTATTTTCGGCCCTCGAATTTCCCTTAACAACTGAAGAGGGCCGCGTCGCGCGCTCGGCTGTCTGTTGCTGTGACCCACCGCAGTGTTCGCGGATCGATATAGGCGCCAGAGTAGAGAAAGCCCCGGACCCCCGGACCGGCCGGGATGGAAGGCGAAGGGCAGAAGGACTATTCTCTCGCACACTTACAGATGTTGACAACCCAAGGGGGGAAGAATAGTCAATGGAATAATAATCATTTTTCGAAACTGATAATAGCAACTAGTGGGGCGTATGGCATCGTGCCTTAAGGCAAATTGCTGGAACTTCCCGTACCAAGAATTATTATTTTTTTAAAAACGATTAACATTTTTGAAAAAATTTTACTTCGAAAAAATTAGATTTTTGAGAAACTATAAATTTGACATAATATTACTTTTTTTTGAAAAAAAAAATATTGAAAAAAAATGTTTTCTTTATTTTGTCATATTTTGGAAATTCTGAACTTTTTTTCAAAGCAATGGTTTTGAAGATTTACATTTATTAACTTTGAAATTAAGGATTTTAGTGAATTATTTCTTGAAAATCGTACTGCTTTAACTGCATAGAGACAAAATGTCAGAGCGCAAAAGCGCCGCGTCGCCGTCTAACGGATAAGCATTGATACTGAACTCATAGAAATGTAAACAAAATTTATACTTATTGTTAAAATCTCTATAAAATATCTGATAATTTGATGTGCATATATCTAATGATCATTCTTGACCGCCAAATGGCATTTTTTTACTTTTTTTATTAGATCTCCGAAACCGCTAGACCTGCCTTCATAAAAATTTGATCAATTCTTCATCTTGTCAATACAAGTAAAATGTTTTTGAATTTGTGCTTTGAAACCAAAGCACTTTTTTCCCCGTATATTCGGAACGGCTAATCCTGCCTCCGCCAAAAATTAATCACCACGTCTCCTTATCAATACGAATCGAATGTTTTTTGAATTATTCAAATCGGTTCATCGGTGTTCCCAAAATCGTCGACGAAAATTTGTATCCGCACACGCACACACACATACATACATACACACATACACACACATACATGCATTTTTCCAAGGTTCAGAAACCTCTGAAACGTAAAGATATATAAAAAATTTATCTTATGATTACTATAACTTATCCTACGGGAAGTTAAAAACTCCTAATAATTTAAGAAACATAAGATTTTTGTGAGTTTCACAAACATAATTATTAAACAAAATATTTATATAGTAGAAATACTTATAAATTAATTATTATTATTATTAATTATTAATAATTATATTTTGAAAACGTTTATAAAATAACTAAAAATAATAAATAATGAATAAATAAAAAACAAGTAATATAATAAATAATATGTTAGTTATAAAAACAAGTTATAAAATTTATATTATTATAATGAATGAAGTGAGTTTTCTACTCACTGGGCAATAATAATATTATAAAAAATGAGAGCAAATGTAAAAATCTAAACTAAATTTAAGTACCATAAGAATGAAGTTCATCCAAAATCCATTTTTGGACTATTACTATATAAATAATTGTAATCCTGGAGAATAGATAAACACTCACTTGTACCAAGTACTTCCATCTTAACCTTATAGTCCTTAAAGAAGCCGTATTTTTTAATAAATCGACCAGAAGCCATCATAAAGTGAATACAATATTATTAAAGCTATTTGTTTATTATCGTTACTAACATAAATTAATTTCTACAGAAGCATCTCCTCAGTAGATTAAACCTCTAAATGACAAAACTACTGATCACATAGACTTCTAGAAATAATAGTATTTCTGATTGTATGTAAATATGTTAAGAAATAAATTTCTCGACGGGTAACAGGTGAAATGTTCCCTACACCTTGGTTCTATTTCAAACGACTGTCAATTGTGCCTCGTGTTTCGCATTACGAGCGACCGAGAATTCGAATAATTCGGGATTTAGACGCACATGCTACCCCGGTTGTCGGAAGATTTTGCGATTTCGGGAGGTGTCAACATTTCTACTACTGCCAACATCACACAATGTTAGGTAGGGTCATGGTGATATAATAGATACAGAAAAAAATATTGGAAGAAAAAATTGCTAATATATTAATAATAATATATTTATGCAGTCACCATATGGAACTGTTAATAAAAAATGATATTATCCATTACCTCTCTGCCAATAAAGTGGTAACAAGAACAAAGTCGAAATGAAGAAAAACGATATACGATTTTCTTGTCCGAGATAAATGCTGTTTTATTTCTATATAGAGAGTCGGAAAGTAAAAGCAGCTAATTAAACAGCGTGAGGTGGAGAATCGTAATAGGAAATAGTTCTGTAAGACTTTGATTACATACACTTCTAAGGAACAAAGACAGAGTTTCTGCGAATTTAAGTCTATAAGAAAATTATAAGTAGAGTTTGGAATTGTAATTTAGATCTTTGGAAGTGAAAAAGATAAATGTGCACGTTGATTAACTTGAATTATATCTATCTATATATCTATTATATACATCTCGAATTCTTCAACCAGCCGAACAAAATTTTGATTGAGAAAAATAAGGTAACAATATACTGGACTATATTTCTGTGCTAATTTGTTTAACTGTTAAACTTTAACATCTTACAAGCCATGTCAGTCGTATGTGTCTGACACTAAGAAACTCTAGGAACGTAGGCAATTAACACTAACATTTTTAACTAAATTTATACATTTTTAACTAAAAGATCTAATAAAGTTACCATGGCCCACGTAAAAATTCTTCTGATATTATCGTGGCGATTAACGTATTAAGTATTTATTGAATTTGGATTTTTAGAAAATTATATGGCTCTAAAGTTATCAGAAATTTTAAAGAGTTACGAAATATTATGCCGTTAGTTACATAAAATTTGAATATTAAAAGATCTGGTTTAAATTTGCAGAACACTCAGGAGCAATTATTACCAATAATTAAACCAATCCATAATTTTTTACAAGTAATATTTATAACTCAATTTTCACTAAGTAAATTAGTATTTCTCTATCTAAATTTTATCTCGATCCAAGAAGATTTATAAACAAGCCCATTCCTCTCCCTAAGGTAATTCACTTATAGACTAACATCTTTCTATTTTCCAGAATATTAGGATTTATACGATGATAGAGCAAATATTGTAACAGTATCTTCACGAATAACAAAGAAACTTCGGCAATATAAAAAGTGAAGGTTAACTAAATTCGACCTCCTTTGAACCCAATCAATGAGAACATATTTTTCTTACAAATCTATATAGCATCGAGATTATTTTTCGTCGAATAATAAAAGGAAAAATAGACTCTAGAAGGAAAATAAAATAAATGAGATTCTAACGATTCATCAACCAGGAAACATAAATATCGATGATTAGAAGATATCAGAGATTCCTACTGGGACAAAATGTTCTGAAAATTTCTTAAAAATTATTTGTGATTATATTTCCAATTACTCAACTTATTATTGCACTTTTCCAAAAGTCTGTATTTCATTTGAGATTATTTATATAAATTTATATTTATTATATTTATATTAAAACCAACCAGAGCTTAAAATTTTGTTATACGATCGACAATGATTTTATAAAATATTTATAATAATATGATAGATCGTTTGGTATTATATATATAAAACATTCAATATTTTGTAAGCAAGTTGATAAAGAATAATGTGATTTTATGTATATAAAGACAAAGTACCGAGAATATTTGTCATATTTTATTGAGATTTATGAGTAGAGCATCTTATTGTAGGGTCTCTTGACAATATAGATTCAATTTAGAACAAATGTATTAATATTTCATTTATTTATTTATTCATAACCGAGCTGTAATCAATAATAATAAATATCATTTCCGGCTCTTGTTATATGACAAATAAGTTTGGTTAAGACAAATGTTCACGATTTATATTTGAAAAATTATTTAAAATCAATGAGCAATAAATATATTTAGGCTAAATAAAAATTATATATAAAGTGTGAAGAAATTGTAACATAAAAGAAGTTAAATTATTTAATGTTGTTCAAATTTTAAAGAAAGAAAAATAAAAAAATCACTAATTCATAAATTATGAATCGTAACTGCTAACTGGCTAGCAGTTTAGTTTCAATTTTATTTCTCCGAAAATATGGATTAATTTTTTAAAACAGACCTTACAAATATTTTATTCAAATTTATATTCGTGTATGTGTTTTAGTGTGTCACTAGTGTAATATTTAACCACATCATTTTCCCATTTTGTTCTCCAAGAAAACTAATATAAATGCAAAATAAACCGAGCAAAAAATAAATAAGGAAATGTCACCTCATGAAACGACTTGAAAAATACTAGCAAGTAGTAATAAAACTTTATTTGTACTATTTTAGAGAATATAAGTACACGTAAAACCAGCACAGTTTTAAATTAAGAAAAATTTATTTTAGGGGATGGGGTATGATTAAATCTGCTTCTAATACATTTATATACCTATTAATGTTTTTGTTGTAGCCAAATTATCGAATTAACGAACTACGAACATTAGATCTCATTTTATACGTTTCGACGCAATATGTGTGTCATCAATCAACAAATTCATACCAGACCGAAAACGCAAATGTTGTTTAGTAAAACAAAAACGCCGTATTGAAATAAAAATTATGAATGAAATTACTTAATTATTCATTTATAAGCTATTCTTGATTATCAATTTAATCATGATACCATCACCAGAAGTTTTTTTTGATATTTATTACATCAGAGACATCTTATCTTTCTACTTCCAACCTTAAAATTTCCATTTTCTCTATCCCTAAGGTGAATAAAGCAACGACACAATAAAAATATTAAGTCCAGGTCGAGGAAAAGCAAAGTGTATGTTAAGAGAGAGTTCTTCTCTAACAATATATGAAAGAACAAAATTGCTAACTCTGATTATATTGCTGAAAGTTCCTTTCCCTATTGTGTGCACGGAGGCTCTTCAGCATATGAAAATGCATTATGCAAAACTTGTTACTACTGGATATGCACTCAAAACGTAGAAGAAGGATTGAGGTATATATTCTAGACAAAATGATGTTTTGTTCAGTAGTTTGGTAGATACAGAGAAGATGTTATCGAGTAGTCTAAAGTCATATTACGTACTCTATTTGTAATAAATATTTTTCATACTCATTTTTCTACTATTACTTCAAAAATTATATATAACACGTTAATCGCCATATCACTCGTGTGTGAGTTCTACATGACCCTTGTCAGGAGTTGGCGATACTTTCAAAACATTGTTGTTTCTTTAATTTTATTAAAAATAAGTATATTGAAATTTTTCCTTGGTCAATGAGGCGCAAAAATCCTATCTTTTTCGAACATTGTCCCGTTCTAACGTGGATTGATTCCTTCTCAACGTAATATTCGCCTTGTGCAATATAAAATACATTTCGATGTCGATCGATCAATCTTTTCCTTAGCGCATTCAGGAAGTGAAAATGTCTTCGCAATAGTCTCGTAGTTGATGATTCACTTGTGGGGTTTCGTATATTCCCATACCGACCGAGTCTGTGTAAATTTGGTTTGCCGAAGATTCTAAAACATTTTGGAAAAGACACACAAATACTAGAATTTGACTTCAATGCTGACACCTGCCAAAGTCAAAAATTACAAAAAAAAAATCACTTTTTTGAAACTGAGATACAAGTAGATAAAAGCTTCGAACAAACAGTTGATGAATTGTTATTTTGCCAAAAATATGGGTAATCAACATTTATTTTATTATTTAACCGTTAGCGAATTAATTGCAAATAACCCAAAATATAGCATATCATCATCAGATATTTTCTCTATTTTTTTTTTTTAAAAAAAGATCGAGGTTCTGAAAATAACACAGTATATTCACTAGAAAGTTAGAACGCTAATGAGGAATGCAGTTCAAATGCTTTACAAGATATACGCATTTTAAAAATGCGATTTTTTTATGTTAGCTTTATTTCTATTATCTAGAATGGATGCCTAATCATAATTCTTAAAAATTAGAAAACACATTACTTATAAAACTGACGAGCAAACTGAGTCTCGACTTGCACAAAAGTCTAATAAAGTCTGAAGCTAGCTCTACATGGTTCAGAGACATGGACTCTACGAAAATATGGTGCTGGAGGCAAATGGAGCGGATAAAGGGAACAGACAGAATAACAAATGAAGAAGCCCTGAGAAGAGTGGACAAAAAAAGGACTCCACTGAGCAAAATTTTGAGAAGAAAAGAAAACTGGATCGGACCCGTTCTGCAAAAAGAATGCCTACTTCATGACGTAGTCGAAGATAAAATAGAAGGACCGAAAGGAATGGAAAAAAGAAGAATGCAGACGATTGACAACTAATATACATATAAAAATGTGTTAAAAAGAGGAGGGGGTAAATAGTGGTAATGGAAATGATGGACGACAAAGCGTAAGGAAATTATTTATTTGTGGTGGTTCTCACACCATGGACCTGCCGTCAATCAAACTACCATTTATTATTATTATTATTATTATTACAATGATTCAAGGTATGTACAACTTTTAAGTTTTCCCTCATCCCCATAGTTTTTAGAACCTTTCTCGAAAAGTACACTAAAATTTCATCATATTACTCATGGGATATCGGGAAGTTGTGAAGCTCCATATAGAGGTACTTCATACAACCGTATATGACATTTAGCTGGAGTGGTAGGTGGAAGTAGGTAGTAGGTATGTACATTGCATACAACCATCATATTGCCGAGAAATGTGACATATATGCAGCATTCACATATTTACAATTTCCACTTGAAGCAGGTGAAAGCAAATAAATTGGCAGAGTAATCCTTACATGGCAAATATACAATATTAAACAAATTTATGCGACTTGGAAAACAAGTTCTAGAGTGTGTGATTTGATATTGGTAAGATCTCATAGTACTTAAATTTTCTATGTAGCATATTTTAATAAGACTAAACAAGTAAGACCATTAGGAAATTAATTTTATATAAGTTTTCCTTCGCGAAAGAAGATGTTTATGTTTTTGTAAGAAGAGCAGATTTGTGCTGTGATACAACTATTTTTACTCTAGATTTAAAGTCATTATGAATCGATTGACACCAAATTGGAAAAGTGTATGTATATCAGCCAAAATTTGGTCAAAGTATTATCAAAAAATAAATTTTAGAGAACACTTTGATAATAAAATATTAAAGATAAAAAGTTCCTACACAACTTTGGGCGTTTATACAATTTTCTTCTGTAATAAATAAAATTAAAGATGAGTATTTTTATCCCGATCATACAAAATCCATTTATATAACATATTTGTATCTTATAATGGTAAACGGAAAAAGTTAAGATTATACATGCTTCAATTTATGAAATTTATACAAACTTCTCCTCCTGGTTCTCCCACGTAATTCCATTTTCAAAGTGTCCCAAAATACTCAATTGATCCAACAAAATAATTTGTATATCACGACTTGTTATGTCGATAATACCATGAATTTAAGAGCGAAACGTTTATTTTTTCTTTCCATACATTATTGATCGATTGATATAAATAGACTCTGGTTTCCTCCACGCTCCTATATGTTTATATATTTTATATGTGCATTTCAAAACAAGAGGATTATACTTTTAATAATGTGGGTTTTATAAACTTGAAAACGTCTGTTCGAGTATGCAATATTTATTTATTTTTAGTCAGCATAAAATTTATTAGGCAAGACGTTCGAGTTTTTACAGCGTTGGCATAATTTGATCGAGATATTTACTACAGTTTATATGAGCTATCAAATTTTATAAATAATGTAAAAATGCATGCGTAAATAGAAGGTTTAGTCGCAATATTATCATTTTCATTGAATTGAATCAATTTATTATTTTATTATATATTACATTACTCATTTATATATTACAAATAATTAGCAAAATGAATTTAATAAACATGATTATATTCAATTTATGAACTATAAATTTGATTTACTAAATTTTATAGAGCTTGCAATAGTTTAAACGACTTAATTTTCAGTTTAATCGTTCATTAATTTTATCAAATGAGGTATGTAATAAATGCAGGTAATTATAATATGAATTAATACTAAAATAGTATGTATGTATTAAAATAAACTATTAAGCAAATATTACTGTTGCAAATATTTGAACTCAAATGTTCGTTCCTCGAATGAGTTAATTTGCGCAGATGAAAGTTTTACCGAGAATCTATATTTCCAGAAAGCGTAGTTGCGAGTTGTACATGTTACAAGTTTTTTTTAATAAAAATACAAGCTATTAGAGTAATTAAGAGAACTCCATAAACTTAAGTAAACAACTATCAAAAAGAAAAATACACAAAAAATATGGTACAAATTATAGGTAACTCACTCCGGAGTTATCCCTCCGATACAACTCCTCCCTCGGAGTATTTCGAGTGGAGTTGTCTCACAGGATTTATCATATCCGACTTCCCTAAACGCATACTAAATCTGTTAACATGTGCAGATATTTGCTTGAAATTTTTTACTAATACAAAGATTTAGGTCGAAGAAGTGGTTTTTTCCCGTCACGCATCCAGTTTTAGGACTTCCAGGTATATAATGTTTCAAAATAATGCTATTTTGTATTCCATATTTTGTATAAGATAATGTTTATCCGTAAATAAGCTCTTTCAATGGTATACAACCAGCTAAATAATATTTAGTATTATATTATAACTTTTACACAATTATAATTTTATAATTGTGTAAAAGTAATAGCATGCTAATCAAACTACCTGATATATAATTAATTCTCGAAAACAAAATAATAAAAAAATGTGAGGTATTATTATTTTGTGAAAAATATTATACACACAGATTTGTTCTTATTTCATATATAAGGTTCACTGCATTATTTTCATATAAAAACTAGCTGTAAGTGGAATTATGTCTTGAGGCAATTATGGCATCGTGCCTTAAGGCAAATTGCTTGAACTTCCCGCACCGTAACGAAATGTTCCAGGAATACTGAATGTTTTCAAATAGATTATTATAAATATTGTAACATTGTGTAATATTTATAAGAATTATATAAACCGAATTGCAGAGTTGAAATTATTTGTTTAAAGTATATTAGAACTATAGTCAGAATTAAAAATAAAATCTGAAATATTTTCGATATACAAAATACTAAAAAAAAAAAAAAAAAGATTTTTTTTTCAAAATCAATTATTTTGTTAAGACAAGCAGAAAGTTCTTTGTATCATTTAAATCGGACGCTTAATTCTCTCAAAAACTGCCATTTTTTACATATTTAGCTCCGTATCTTCGAAATGGCAGGACCTGCCTTTGCCAAAAACTATTGAACCCTTCTCCTAATCATTACTAATTGAATGTTTTTTAGATCATTCAAATCGGATACTCCGTTCTCTCAAAAAGTCGATTTTTATTTTCTGCACTCTTTGCTCCGTATCTCCGAAACGGCTGGACCTGCCTTTGCCAAAAACTAATCAGCTCTTTTCCCAATCAATAGGAATCGAATGTTTTTTGAACCATTCAAATCGGTTGATCCGTGCGCCCTAAAACGTGACTGGAAATTTGTATCCACACATACATACACACACACACACACACACACACACACACACATCCATTTTTTCTGAGGTATGCCAAAACGTTCAGAAACCTTCAAAACGTCGAGAAATGTAAAAATTTTCAATTCCGATTTTCGGCCCATTACAATAACTTACCCTACGGGAAGTTAATAAACATATTCAAAGAGTTCCATATTTTCTCTTCAAAAATAATTACAAAATTGATTTTAATTTCCAAGTTTTTTGTGAAATTGAGATTTGTATGCATATTGAAATGCATAAAATAGTAATTAAACAAAAATGTTTGAACTATTTGTAAATTATTTCCAAAGTCTTAATAAATCCTTAGAAATGTTAATAACACACCAGAGAACACATTTGTGTCAAGTATTATGTTTCAAAGTTGTCGGAGTTGTAGAGTTGTTAAGTGGATATAACTCCTCTCTGAAGCGGAGTCAAATCCTAATCGATCCGGCTTCGGATATAATAAGCCCATCTCTAGTACAAATTATTCCGATTAATAAAATATTGATCAAAAATATTCTGCATCATCAGACCTGATCGTTGATGATACAGGAGTGATACAGGGAAGTTTGTTTTAAAGCCGGTGCGTGTTTTAGGTCTTATCTCAATTATCTTTTCCTCTATTTTGTTCTAGATAAAATAATAGTTTCCAATTAAAAAAAATCTTATTTTCTGCCCCATCAGGCATCGTCAGTCGTTCGGAAGCGATTGAAACAACACTCTTAAAATCGTTCGAATCGCCTGAGAAATAATCTATCACGGCTAATTCTTGTCCGGATATCGAACCGAAATTCCCTCCGGGCGATCAGATATCCAATAAAACGACTGGTGAAGACATCGATATCAGAAATTCTAGGCATTCTGTTTCATAATTTCCTTCTTTTATCATCTGACGTAGCCTAGGGTCGTAGAAAAAGTTTAAATTGAGTTTCGGATAGCAATTACTTTGATTTTTTAAATAAAACTTGTATGAACGCGCTGGGTGATATTGACATGTGGGAGATGGAAAATTATACGTTTTTCTTTGTACGAAAATGTTGAATGATGTGTATTATATAATATATGAAGTCAATAGATCGTTATAGTGACGCGATATGATTCAGTTGATGTAAAATTTACTAAGGTATTTTTTATACTTTATATCAATATTTTTCCACATGAGCCAAATACTTTCGCGTAGTTACCCTACCCTACATAATGATGAGCCGAAAATCGAAAATATTTTTTTTGCATATCTTCACGTTTCAGAAGTTTCTGAACATTTTGGGATACTCCAGAAAAAATGGATGTGTGTGTGCGTGTGTGTTCGTATTTTTTCGTCCAAATTTTCGGGCGCACGGATCAACCGATATGAATGGTTAAAAAAACATTCGATTTATATTGATAGGGAGATGTGCTGATTAGTTTTTGGCAAAGGCAGGTCCAGTCGTTAGGAAAACACGGAGCAGAGAGTGCAGAAAATAGAAATTATTGGGTTATCAAATGTTTTACATACATTACTATTTCTAAAATTAAACCTAGAAATAGACGTTAAAAAATTGAATTCATAAAATGGATTTTAATATGTGCTTTCTACGTCCAATATTATATTTTAAAACTATCATATTACATTTCTGTTAAAAAGCCAATCAAATATTTCCAAGCTATCTATAATCAATTCATTTCGCCTACATCTTTCATTTACCTCAGAATAATTGAAAATGATTATAATCGACATTCTAAATCGCGGTGTCAGTTTTAAAACACTTTTTAATTAAAAGTTTTTCAATAGCTTCTGGGTCATATCGATTAAAAGTTATAGAACATATTTCAATCAGTTAATATTTATAAACAAAAATTATATGGATCATAAAGTTTGACATGGATTATACGATTTTACGTCGTCACATTAATATCCTTCCTGAATGAAAATCTGCAGCATGTCAACTTTATATTTTTGAAGTAATAATAATGTGCAGCAGATTTACGATAGCACGCATAAATTTTAGTTATAAAGGAAAATATGAAACAGTTTTTTTATTAGAAGTAATATCCTGAAGCTATTTTTATAGCGACACGAAGCATGTTTCACTTAGTAGAGGGAAAATTATGAAAATATCTGTGTAATAGAGGATTTATATCTACAAAGTGGAATGAGAACAAATTAATAAAATGAATGAGTTAAAAAAAAGTTCAATAAATTCATATTGAATAAATATTCTTCAGAAGGAAATTATTAAATAAATAAAAGAGTTGCGAATATAACATAAAAATTCGTTCCTAGAATTAGTTAATTTGCGCGATGGAAAGTTTTACCGAGAATTCATATTTCCAGAAGTGATTTTGCGTTTTTTATTTACATTACAAGTTTTTTCTAAATCAAAAATAGTGGGAGTAATTAAAAGAACTCTATAAGGATTATTTTAAACTCAAACAAACAACTAGCAAAATTGAAAATATACCAAGGAGAAAATTCTAATATTCAACTATTGAAAAAATTGATAACGAGGTGATTATCAAACTAAAATTAACCCTTCAAACATTTCGACAAATTTCAATTACGTTATAAAATATTTAGTACAACAATTTGCACCTGCTGAAACCGACCATGTTCATAAATACGCATAGTCAAAATTTATATTAAATTACAATAACCAATCAAATATATTCATTATTGTAATATTAATCTGCTGTTCGTTTATGTTAATTAAATAGGAAACATATATTAAATGAGATATTACAGGTTAATTATGTAGGTACGTTCCGCTATATATTAAATATTAATCTACATATCGCAAACAACATTAGTCGATATGTGTATCTATTTATAACCATGCTTATTCGCCAGAAATTATTGAGATTCAGTATCATGTAAATAGTAGCAGTAATTTGCCCAATTTGTCTAAAGAGACTATTACTTTAGACTAAAGTAATAATTGTTTGAATTTTGCCAAGCCGCTGGCGGAATGTAGATTGTTAAAATTTTCAGAATTTTGTTAGTTAATATTAATTGTAACCGTGTTTATCGTTATTAGGTGATAAAATAAATTGCAACCACTTACAACATTAATCCACATGGAACAACTGACGGTAGAACTGCTATAATTATCAGAAACATAATTAAATTAAATAAAATATAAATAAAAGTTTGTTTATCGAATCCAAATAAGTGGTATCTATATCACACTTCGTTAAATAGTCATTTAAATCTCTATATTTGGTATTTATAAATTCTAAGGGCAAAAATCTTACCAAAATTAAGCTTTTCAACAGCCAGCGTATAGTTTAACCACAACTCGAATGCCTACATGCTACAACTTACACACTTTATATAAATATGTAATGTTTTTCTTTACTTTTTGAATCATTTCTAAATATTGCCAACTATATTAAAAGATTTATTGTAAATCTATATATTATATTATCGTTTAACGTAAATATATAGATTTTAACATGGTGTATTGTAATCCACTGCCGTGGACCCCCATTTTCATTTCAAGGACCCCCAAATTTTGTTTTTGCCGCAGTGGACCCCTTGAAAGTTGCCATGGACCCCTGGGGGAATCATAGAATAATAGTATTACTTTAGACTAAAGTAATGATTGTTTGAATTTGCCCAAGCCGCTGGCGGAATGCAGATTGTTATAATTTTCAGAATTTTGTTAGTTAATTAATTATGATTATGTTTATCATTAGTAGGTGATGAAATAAATTTCCTACCTTGTCAAAGGCGTGAGGTCTGTGCAGAGGTTGACTAGCTCCTGATATGGAGCCGCTGGAGCTGGCGGCCTGCATTGAAGGGGGCGTGGGACCGGGTCGGCCTTCCGCCGCGCTCGGTGCTTGATCGTCCATCGGAACTCTGGGAACGAAAAAATAGGAAATTATTTAAAGTACTCGTGAAATTAAAGAAATTTAATTAAGAATAATTGATTTACACAGTTTCTATTAGTTTATCTTTCAGCAAAATTCAGAGTTTTTACATATTTATTAATATATTTTTGTTATTTGACCAACAATCAGGGGATAAGAGCCCAATGTGACTACATATTGTGATTATACTTCTTATACTACATTTATATTTCACAAAATAAGGGGGAAGGATTGAACTATCTATGATAAATTTTTCTTCTAATACTGATAACATATTTTTAATTCAGGGTTTTAAAATTTCAAATAAATGTATATTCAGCTACTTTTACATATAAATATTTCAATATTATTTTTTAAATAATGTTGAAATCAAACTATTTGATTCAAATGCTGGATATTACATATTGAAGAATATTGTTTCTATACTTTCATGAATTTTTATCATTTCACTATCGAGTTCTTGAATTTTTGAAAACTTTTACGAAATTGAAGTATTGAAAAATAATAAGGAATAACTTTGACAGTGGAGCTCTCAAAAGTGTCAGCTTTTGAAAGTATTTTGTTTGAGGAAAGTTTTAGTGACGCCTCTACTAACTGAAAACACATTTTAAAATAGAGTAAGTGCATTAAAACTTTTGATGTCACATAAAATGAATACTTAAGCCTTATAAACTACACCTAAGAAATATGATAATGATAACCTAATAATTAAAAAAATAACTTAAATTTTTCTAAAAAGCGTGAAAGCGTAAAGTAGTCCATTGTTTTAACTTGATATTTTCAATTTGAGTGAAAATGTTTTTTTAATTTCCTGATAATTGTTATATTGTGCCTTGATGCTACTAAATATATAAAATCTACTAAAAAAATTATATTGTAATCATAGAATAATATATAAAATTAAGTTTTGATTCATTTTCATTTCATGCAATAGTGTTGATAGACAACACAATATAAATTAAACATTTGTTTACAATCATGTCAGTTACAATCATGTCAGTACGAAAATTTATCAATCTATGAATAATTTTTTAAACCGCTAGGACTTTTTATTATATAACGAGTTTTATCAAAAGAATTTTAAATTTCGTTTAAAAAAAAGAAAAAATCATCTCATGATCAAAATAAAAATTTTATACAGATCAAACACCTAACATATGACATCCTATTTGAGTAAACCATATTTACTCTGAAATAAACTTCCATTTCAATTTCCATCCTGGCAAATTACCAAGTGCACATAAGCGATAATTATAATTTTACAAATCTCATACCGTCCTTTGGCTGAAATCCAAGAAGTGTTTTTAATTCAATTAAGTTCGTTATAAATTTTACATAATTTTTGGAAGTTTTAATACACAGTGACATGGCGCCCCGTAAATGCCGGTATGAAATATGGTCGAAAACACAGTAAATCAATGTGGCTGTAACATTTTCATGGAAACTGCAAAAAACTTATAAATCATTTTTATTGGATTATTTATTACAAGGGAAACAGAGTTAGTTGATTTGTTAGTTTTGATTTGGAATGAAAACTGTTTATAGAACTCTGATTGTAAATGATACATTTATTCATTATGGCAAGGCAATTTTGTTGCAAGGCAAATGGCATGAATTTTTTGATATCTGAGAATAAATAAATAAGAATTTTAAAAATTTCCAGTTTTTTGCTAGGTAATTAAAGAAAAACAGCCCGAGTGGTCTTGCCAAAAAAAAACCGGCTTAAGTCCAACCCCAAAAAACTTTCCTCTAGAAACCATTCATCCTGAGCAACATTAGACCTTACTTCTAATAGATTTTTCCAATGAATCTATTGTCTCTGAAGTATTTATTCTTCTACATTTGACAATACCTGTCTCATGTATATATATTTTTGATGACACAGCCGATAGTGTTACGGTTTAGTATCAGGTACATTTTATGATAATAACGTCGCCGTTTTCTCTGGGATAAAGGCGATAACCTGCGGTGTATTCACAAGATACGGTCGAGAGTTATCTTTAGCTAAAACGATCTTTAAAACACTTCTGGTAGTATAAGTTGTTTTATGTGAGGTACTGTGGCTTTAGACACAGAAAAAAATTATATGACACGTTCCCAACATTAGACGAAGGATACTTGGAATATGAAAGACAGTTTGTTGCTATTATTTGGATTTTGGGTATACTGGATTCAAATTTAGTAAGGAGCTGATGATGGTCAGTTAACCTCTGTTAACCTATGCTTGCATTATATATTTGTCTTGAACGTTAACTTATTATATTTTATATAGATTTCTATAAAAATACAAAAAAGCTGTATTGAAATGCACATCATATTATTAATTTGGGTTGCAAATAGTGTTTGAAAATTATTAAGGGTTTAATGCAAGCATAATAAGATTCTAATAATGTTGAATCTAGAAGTAATTATAAATTACTAATTTGTTTTATTTATGCTGGTTCATTGCAATTTTTTGCTAAAATTCTATCTCGATCTACCAGAAGCAAGTTGCGTTGAAAAACAGGAAAAAGTTCCAAGTTTTTTCTGAAAACCACATGTGACATACTTGGCAGAACTGTCGATTGCACTTATGTGATTCTATTCAGAAGTTCAGTGAAATAAAAGTTTTTCTTTTAGCTAATTATTTTACAACACGACCTTATTAACTTCTCAAAGATTAAGTTTGTTTTTGAACCATAATTCGATTTGCTAATTTGATATTTTTTGATGCTCCAAAACTTTCTGATTCATTTGACTCAAAAATTATAAAATAAATTAAATAATAATCATAAAGTATGTGTAATAAGATCAATATCACTAGCATACAATGGCACTCTATAAATAATTTCATAATTTTTAAATGAACAGCAACCCACGTGCATAAAAATGATAAAATTCTATATAAAGTTCATAATTTAGTCTTACTGACATAAATTAAATTTAATTTAATATATCTTGATATTTTAGCAAGAGCATTCAATTTTTATTATGCACTTTACAATTGAATTTAAATGCATGTAGGTTGTAGTAAAAATATAAAATATGAAAATACACCAAATACCAACGCAATATCCATATTTAAACTCTTAATAGAAGACAATAAATTATTTTATATCTATTTCTTTTATTGACTTATTTTATTGCGCTTGCATTAATATTCCTGATAGTTTTATATATTTGCGTCAATGAAGTTATTTTTAAAAATTTATTTCTTTAATTCAATCGATAGTTTTCATGCATCTTAACTTTTGTGATATTTTGTAGGAGATATCGCAATAAAATGTATATAAGTTGGAGAAAAGTTCCAAAATCAATAAATTGATACTCAGTAAAGTTTAATATAATAATCTTACGAAGAAAAACTAGATAAATATTTTTTTCTAAATATGTAAGAATTAGCGCTATAAAAAGGTTATCTACCAATTAGAGAAGACCAGTAAATTTAAGCAGATTAGAAAGCATCACGTTTAAATTTAGGATGTCATTGTTGCTGAACAAAGAATTATATAACAGTCTGTTATCATCAACTCATATGAATGTAGACCCGTAACATAGCATTATTCTAACATTTCTTTTTTATTCGATATTTGGCCCTTAAATTTCTAAATTCAGAAGTCCATTTTTGCAAATTTTACGTAAAATGCACGCTTAATATAAGTGCAGATAACTGCTCATTGTTGTAACATAAGTTGTAACATAAGATATCTACCGGACAGTTGTAAATTATATGATAAAATAAGAAAAATTAAACATACTAGACCAACATCCAAGTCCACGAATGCAACTATTAATGAGAAAACATCAACCAGAAGGCTCAAAAAAATGGTCAAAAGACCTACTACCTTAATTTAAACACTGTTTCTTCTACTAACACAGATTATTGTCCACTGGGGAATCTCTTCAGTGGAGGAGACTTCTAAATGACATATTTAATGGATCATATAAGCTCATAGAAATATGAATTTCTGATGGAGTTTATAATAAATAAATGAAAAAAATTATATATGGGAGAAATGTAGGATTTATTCCTATGTCTATTACCCCACCTGTGAAGACGCGTAGTTTCGCCGGCGGTCCCCTTGGTCCGCCACGCGAATGTCTTGTGCGGCTTTTGTTGTTTTGGCTGCTGCCGCTGATGGTGACAATGGCGGTTGTGATGGTGGTCGAGCTGCACTGTCGTCAGATAGCGTCGTCCGCCAATTTGCTCTAGCCGAACTCCATGACCGAACCGGTGTTGCGCGTTTGTCCGCCGCCAGTGGCGGTCCGGTGCCCGCCCGGCGCCCCCATGATCGCCGCAGTCACCCCCGCATGTGCACTGGAATAATAGAAATTAATAAATTAATTAATTGATTAATAATTAATTAACTTCCCGTAGGGTAAGTTATAGTAATCGCAAAAAAAGTCAAAAATGAAAATTTTTATATATCTTTACGTTTCACAGGTTTCTGAACATTTTGGCATACCTTAGAAAAAATGGATGTATGTGTGTGTGCGGATACAAATTTTCGTGGACGATTTCGGGAACACGGTTCAACCGATTTTGATTATTCAAAAAACATTCGATTGCTGTTGATAAGGAGACGTGCTGATTAGTTTTTGGCATAAGGACGGTTAGCCGTTTCGAAGATACGAGGCAAAAAGTGCCACAAACGGTAACCCAGTTTTTAAGAGAACGGAGCGTCCGATTTTAATAATTCAAAAAACATTTTACTTGTATTGACAAGATGAAGAATTTTTATGAAGGCAGGTCTAGCGGTTTCGGAGATCTAGTGAAAAAACTAAAAAAAATGCCATTTGGCGGTCAAAAATGATCATTAGACATATGCACATCAAATTATCAAATATTTTATAGAGATTTTAACAATAAGTATAAATTGGTGATTACATTCCTATGGGTTCCGTACCAATGTTTATCCGTCAGACGGCGATGCGGCGCTTACGCGCTTCTTAATGCAGTATATTGCGTCTGCAGATCTTGTCCATCAGACTCTAATTCTCTTGGTAAATACAATTTGAGGCGCCTACTTATTTACAAAATATACAAATACTCAATAAATCGGATATTTGGTTCAAATGACACGGGACTTTTCTACTTTAGGCCTACAATCGGTGTAGTGGTAAAATCAATTAACACATATTGAGACTGTCTTCTCTATTTTTGAAAGAAAACAGAGTCTAAAATTAGACTATTTATTAGATTGTAAATAAACGACCCAAAGTGAGGATAGTACAACGCATAATATGTTATCGATCAATGGTTATGAACCATTAGCTTTGTACCTCGAATATTCATTAACATGGACATACATTGATTTAATGAGGGATTAAATTGTGATATAGATACAGATCAATCTACTAAATACGTTAAATGACTTTGCTTCTACAAGATAAAAGACTTTCGCGAAATAATTGAAAACTGGCGACACATCTTATAAGTTTCTGTTTTTCATCATATTGCTCATTATTTTCACTAACAAATCGCAAAATAAATGAATTTAACAAAAACAACATAAATAATTATGTTTTCAAGCTGTCAATTACAAAATTTAAAAATGCATAAATAATCACCGAAGTATTATTAGAATTATTTTTATCATTCGATGTTACAAAATCGCAAAAGTGCTGACCTAGCCTAAACTGCTTCGCTCGTGACCTAAATTATAGAAAATTTCGACATCAAAATGTAGTTCCGAACAAAATTGCCAAGGTTCTAAACGAGTAAATTGGATATTAGCTATTTCCAAAGTGGTTGAAAAATTTACCACTATCAGAAAAAAAATCACATGAGCCATGGTAACTTCATAAAAAAATACATACCGTCAATACCAATTCTTCAAAATACTATTAAAAACTTCCCGAAGAAGAAGTTTATGTTTTCATCAAAAAAATCCGATTCGCTAATTTTATGTTTTCTCGACGTTTCAGGCTATTCTGAATCGAATAAGGCCAAATTTGGAAAAATGTATGTATGTGTGTATGTGAACAGATTTTTGGCCGTAAATCCACGTTTTTCCGAAAACGACTGGATCGATTTCAAAAATTTAAAAGCCTTTCGATGTATCTTGAAGAGGACTATCGTTTGTCAGTTTTGTGCGACGATCTGCCAAGCCGTTTCTTTATAATTTGAAAAAAAGTGTTAAACTTTTCGTCCATATTTCAGCTCATACTAACGAATCGATTTTAAAAAATCAAAAACTGTTCGAAAGATATTAGTTGGTAATGATACTGATTAGTTTTAGGTGAAAATCTACCGAGCCGTTTTCTTGTAATAAACTGTTGAAAAAAAAATTCAAGCCGACTTTTATGGAACTTTTTTTTAGCAATATATATCATGGTCTTATAGAACTTACTGAAATAATACGGCCTTACGACAAGTAGTTTAATTTTAAAAATTCAAAGCTAGAGAAAATTAGTAGTTTTTTTGACGTTAGCTAAAATTAAAATTAGACGATTTACTTGGTATAACGATAGAGTACATGGTCTTAATGAACATACTAGATCATTAAAGTCTTACTAGTTCAATTATAAAAATTGTTGATTTTTAAAAATTTGCTTTTAGAAATTACTCGAGTTAACGTGTTCGTTCGTTTTCAATTATGTGTAATAATTCCACTCGGAAATCTTTTAATCACTCATAAATTAATTTATTTTGTATTATTAAGTCGATTATTTACACATATCGGGAAGTTGCATGTAACTTGCCTCAATGCAAAATACCAACACCAACTAGTTAAAAACATGTTACCATGGGAGACTGATACCATACATGTCATGTTATACGAGAATAGGCCCTAAATGTCAGCTATATGAAATGGCATTTGCGTAAATTACTAATGAAAATTAACCGTTACTAATTAATAATTGTTTGCTTTGTAACATCCACAGAAACTTGCGAGCGGGGGTTGCAAATCCGCCACAAATGCGCCCACTACCCTTTAATTTAATATAGTTGCATAATGAATTATGTCGCAACATGTGACGTTGTTATATCATTACCCATATTAGATCGCACAACTAACTTTATGGATGGAGTTTATTACATAGAGTTTGTGTTCTAGTACAAAATGAAATTTTCATATGAATAATTTCAGGTTCATTAAAATTTTTGTTGTATTTATTCAACAACATTGTACCATGTGAGGTTATTGCATCATTGCTCTTATTAGATCACACAAATTACTTGATTACTATAGAGCCAATAAAAAACAATCTTGTTGCATAGGATGTTTTAACACAATTTCAATTAATTATTTTAAAAAGTATTTGAATTTCGATAAAAACATCGGTGGATACAAATTACAATATTATATTACAAAACAGTGCCTTCTGCTGAGCTCATTAGATTAATTAACACTTTACGCGCCTCCTCATTTCATCAAATTCATTAAAACTTGTTTAGAAGAAGACGTTTTGGGTTACATTTCAAATTCTATTGTACTAACAAAATATTAAATTAGAGTTTTCATTATTATTATTTAGAATAAATTGTCGATAAATTATTTTAATAACCGGCTTACAATCCGAATCGGTTAATCGGAAACTAGTTTCATCACGTCCAAAAAAAAAAAATAATACACCAAAATAATCAAATAATTGGGGAAAAAATTAAATATATAAAATTTAATATATATATATATATATATATATATATATATATATATATGTATACATATAAATATATATTTATAATTATTTCAATGTTTTCATTATTAAATGTAGAAATATTGTTAAAGTTGAATGATTACCTATTATCCACTAATCTAGTACTGTAACTAGTAATATTTAAAAATATAAAAGAATTATATTACAAAATAGAAACTAATAATATTTAAAAAAGCAAAGAATTTTTTTTATATAAATTTTCTGTTTCAATATAAATTTTAAGCTATTTTAATACACATTTTAATTGAATTAGCAATAATCCCTATATTATTGAATGTATGTTAAATAAAAGAAAAATATTTCTGTATAAATCTGCTACTTCATTATATATTTTAATCTGCTTAAAATATATTTTAATTGAGGTATATATGATCCAATAATCCTAAAAATATGTATTAAACGAAATAAATTTATCCTGCATTTTGCTTTTTCAATGTATATTTAAATAGAATTAATATTTATTTTAATTGAATTATTTACTAATCACTGATATAAATAATATTGAAACTTAATATATGCGAAATAAAAAAAATCTACATAAAACTTTTGTAAGAATATATATTGTAATAAACATAATAATCTATTGAAGATTTTATATTTATTTGAAACTATAATAAATGATAAATAAAAAAATGATTATTTCTGCATAAAACTGGGGTATTAGAATATTAAAAATTCATTTCCGTAAATGAAGTTCCGGATGAATTTTAATGTTCAAATTATGAATTGAATAATAAAATAGTATGTATGGAGCATGTTTATTATTTATGTTAAAACCAAGGCCTATAAGTGTTAAAATAAAACAGTCATTCACTTCTAAAATACTTGGTCAAAATTTTTATATAAATGTTATATCAGTTCTGTTTGAAGGATAAAAGTCAGTAACAAAGATATTATGTGAGTGATTACCATTGTTAGCTTCCATAATCCAGGTTTATTTAATAAATTTACCTGTTTGAAAAAATTCTGCACTGAATTCCATGATTTATTAACGTTATTTAGCACTTTGGAAACTATCAGTGTACTATAATCCGTGTAATTTCTCACTAAAATTACTGGTCTATATTTATAGGTAACCGGAGAATCTATTTTGGCAAATTAAATAACACTTTTGGAGAAAATTTATTCAAATTATTATTTTTGATGCAGAGTCGCGCATAATATATAATTTCTCACTAAAATTACTGGTCTATATTTATAGGTAACCGGAGGAGAATCTATTTTGGTAAATTAAATAACACTTTTAGAAAAAAATGGTTCAAATTATTATTTTTGATGTAGAGTCGTGCATAATATGTAATTTGAATATTTTGAACGCGATGCAGAATATGGAAAATATGAAAATTTGTAAATATTAACACATATGTATTTAGCGGTTTTGAACGATCGTTTAACACATCATTTATAAACTAATGAAGCACGAACAAAATCCACAGGGTTATTTATTCAGCAAAACATACAAAATATTCAACTGAACCAAACCAAACCAAACCAAACCAGGCTATTTAGAAACCACCAAAAACGTAAAGGAATTAATGTTGTTCAAGCAATTTAAGGCGTAATTTTCACTAACTGTCTACGTTATCAACAAATGGATTTCTTTATCAAATATTTCTGAGTCACAAAATTGCACTTCACTAATTAGAACAACAGTTTATCACAAACTTGATTACACATTTTTTTGTTGATATATGTTAAATCACTCGTACGCAACACAATGTGATTTTTTACCAATTTGCACAAAGACCGATTGCACTATCATATAATATTATTAAAGATTAGTATTAAATACAAATTATCGAATAATCTTTTCTCGATAATACTAAACTCATCGAATCTTATCTGAGTCCAATAATAGAACGAAACTAAAAACTTGACATTGTTCTTAGGCAAAAGATGTGTTCGTCTCGAGAGAGGCTAAACACTGGAGGCGAGGTAAGAAATGATAACGTACAAATGCATATCTTAAAATTTTATAATATATTCCTCTTATCTCATTTGTAAATATAATTTGAAAAGTCGAGACGACGAAATGGGCCGATATATCGTATTTGTCAGTATACTGATTGCATTATATTGAAGAGGACATAAAAGATATAGAGACGATGGAAATAAATTAAGAATATTAAAGTGAAAAATATCTGAAAATATGTATAAATTGCATGCCTAATAAATATTCATTTCATTAGTAGTACCGTTACTAGTAAAAAAATGATACAACATTTTTGCTTACTACAGAGCAACCTTTTAGAATTGATGTTAAATGCTCATACATTTTCAATTACTAAACGATTTATTTTTTAAATACAAACAATTAATGAAGCGAAATAAAAAAAATGCAAAATTTCAGCAATTTTGATTTCAGATTTTATGTATCCATTTTTTAAAATCGATTCTTGCTTCAAAATGGCTTAGTAATTATATCTAACAACCGTTTTTATTTAAACCCAACTGTAATAATTTTTACTTCATCTAGACATTTTGTTATAATATTTTTTTATATTTTTTATAAAAAATATACTGTAAAAATAGACCTTACTGCGCATTCTGCATCCAATTATTATAAAATATATGATCAATATTAAAATCTCATAATAAAAATTAATCACGTGACTTTTTAAGGTGAGGGAGGCGGGGGGTTGACAAAAAATCACAAAATTTCTGAATCAAATTAAAATATATGTTTAATATTGAAATCTATCAATGAAAATTAATCACGTAAGATTTTTAAGGGAGAGAGAGGGTGGGACAAAAAATCTCAAAATGTCATGTAGGGAAAGGAGGGATATAAAAAGATATCAGATGTATTTATTTAGTATCTATTAATTGAAAAATTCTAACATTTTCAAAAAAGAATAAAAAAAATTACATTTTTTTTGTAAGATTTTCATGGGGAGAGGGGGTAATTTTGAATATCACCACGTATCACCAAGAGGGAGGGGGGTTTCAAACATTCTTAAAAAATCGATCACGTGATTAATGGACGCCCCCAAAGAAAAAGATTATGCACAATTGCTCAAAGAACAATTCAATTTAAAAAATTTCGATATAAAAATTATTATTATTATAACAAGACATGATTATTTCAAAATGCCTTTATTATATATTATTAACAGAACATAAACATTGCAATATATATATTAGTAAAACTGTGTTCAGTCCAAACAAGTGTTTTATATACTAATTTAATATGAATATTTGTTCAACCCAATAATTGTTTCAAAAAATTTCAACCAAGTTTGTGAAATAAATAATTCTCCTGCTGTTAGATCTTAAATACAAATCATATTTCATAATTTGCTATATAGCTATTAAAAAATACTTTTTTGTAAGATTTTTTTTTTATTTATATATATATTTATTGCCGATCATAATATACACTATTTACGACAATATGCTGGTCTTTATGTCTTCAAAAAGTTTATATCCAAGATATCTTTTTTGACATTTTCTTTAAGATCGTATGGGCTTTTTTTGATCTTCGAGTAGGAGATTCCTCACTCAATTGGTTTAAATATTTGTTTGGGTTACAGGAAAGCCAAATGGATACATATTTTTTAGATTGCCTAATGACAACAAAATGTATGTAATAAAAATTTTAAACATTACAAATGCTGCAATGTAATGTTTAAACAGCAATTTCCATCCACATCTCGACAACCATATTTTTCAACAAAAGTTATCGGTTCGCACCCCGTAAAAGCTACAAAATCCATCTCCTCGCCTGTTTTTTTACGCGCATATTGAAAATATAGGTTTATAAAAAAATATAGGTGTTTATGAGAGAAGATGGTTCATTTTCTGCCACTGCTTTATGTACAGACTGATATTGCTTGAATAAATATTATCCGTACAACGATCTCCTAACAGAGGAGCTAAACGCGTGACGTCAGTCCGGGAGATTACTGCGAATGGAACTCACGCGATTTCTATGCCTCTCTCGAAACTCCAAACACGGTTTCATGACAAACACCTATATTATAGACGGACAGACGTCTTTTTCTCGATTTTTATTGATATTGTCATGTTTTTATGGAAAAGCTATGAAAATATATAGCTCAGCTATATACTAACAATTTCTTTTTAACCTCCTCATTTAAGTTTTATTTCATCACCATACTCTTTTTGATACTGCTCCTAATTCTTTTTTTTTATAAATTTTTTTCTGAGTATTTAGCCACTTATAACATCGGTCAAAAATGATCATTAGACATATGCACATCAGATGATCAGATATTTTTAAAGATTTTAATAATAACTACAATTTTGTTTTCATCTTATTATTTTTGATAGCATTTTAAAATTGTTTCTGGAAACTAATTCATTTGATACATATTGTGTACCCATCCCATATAATACAATTTCTTGCATAAAACGCGTTTCCAGGACCGGTCCTTGGATGCCTATTCTTAGATTGTATAGAAGGTATACTTGACTTCTTTCTCTAGCATTTTTACTTATATGTTTCAGGTAAAATAAGATGTAAAGGCAAGTTTATCCAAAAATAGCCCATCCAATATGACATCAGCACATAAACGTAAAAATGCTTCTTGATAAAACTTTGATTTATCGAAAAAACATAAATATTATTATACTAATAGAGAAAAAATCTGCATGTTATTATTATTATTATAGAATTTTTAATAACCTTAATAACCATTTGGTTGAAGCCATATAAATTAAGAAATTAGTTAAAAACTAAATATTAATATTTGCCTATATAAAATACAGTAGCTTTAATGGATTTTTTTTTAGCTAGATATATAATTGATTTATAACTTTATAAATGGATTTTCTATATTTGATTTGCATTATATACATACTGTTTATGTTTGCAATATTCCAGATTTGATTAATTTCTGCTGAATAACAAACATGAAAATATTCGATGAATTAATTGCCTGAATGCTAATCTAATTTTAATCAAAATTAAATTATTATGTAAATTTATATTTTAATTATTATTCGAATCATTTTCACTGTGGTATAGATGAATCGTATTTGAATATTTAATTTTGTTCGATATGCAGATATATAATAGGAAGATTGTATAACCGATATTTAGCAAAAATAAAACCCAGTGAGTTTGTTTCGTAGTAATATATTTGTTTTTGAGTTTTTTCTCACAAGTTTTCTAACTAATGTTCCCAGGAAATAGACCAAGCAAAATTTCATAAATATCACGTACAATTTTCGAAAACAAAACGAGAGCGTCGTAAAGAATAGTTCCGAAAATAATAATATAAACTTGTAGATTATGAAGGACTAAAATATATATTATTATATAAATAGTTTATATAATAGCATTTTATGGTTTATTCGTATTAGTGCATTCAATAAGTTCATTTTAATTGTAAAAATGATGTATAACACAAAAATAATATGGTTAATTTTAAATTTTGTGTTGATACAGGTGAATATAAAGACTATTATAATTTAACAAAATTTAAATTAATTTTAACATAATAATTTATTTTTAGGCGGTTGTAAATGCATCAGCCCAAAATGCAGCATGTAATTCTCAATCAAAATATCCATCAGGTTATACAAATAAGCAACTGTTACCAAAATTACCTGCACCACCAAATTTATCGAATTCTATAAATGATGTAAATGTGCAACCAGACCGCAGAAACAATATTTATCAAAACCCAGGCATTTCAGAACCTAGGACTTTCAAGAACTCCAGATTAATGGTACATAATTTACCAAATACTGCATCTATGAATAACATTAATTTTCCATTTACACCCAAAACACCAAACATACCAAATGAACCAAATATACCTAATCTTTCAAATATTCCAAACACAGTAAATGTTCCAAATATACCAAATGTACCAGATATTCCTAAAATTCCTCACCAACCTCCTCATCCACAGGTTCCGCAGCAGAGATTTCCATTTAATTTACAGAAACCGCCAAAATCACAGGATATGGAACCCATCACAAAATCGAATGTTGATGTCAAGCAACCAGTAAATTATGTACGAGCTCCTAATCCACAATTTATGAATAATAATCGGCAATTGAAGAATACGAATCCGCATTTGGTAAATCAACCATTGGCAAATCGCAACTTGCCTAATCCACCGTTGATCAATCACAGGCCACAGTATGAAAATCGTCCACCAATGGAAAATTGTAATCCGTCAATGGTAAATCGCAACTCACAATTGAGAAATCCTCCAACTTTTAGACATTTTAATACTCCTGCGGTCAATCGAAAACCAGCTTTGGAAAATGCCTTTGTACCATTTGGGGATCAAAATCCAGCAAAATCGTTAGTGAATTTTAATCCTATGATGACAATCCAAATCCAGCAATGGTAAATCGAAATCCAGCAATGGTAAATCCAAATCCAGCAATGGTAAATCCAAATCCAGCGATGGTAAATCCAAACCCAGCAATGGTAAATCCAAATCCAGCAATGGTAAATCCAAATCCAGCATGGTAAATCCAAATCCACTATTGGCGAACGCAAATTCAGCGTTTATGAATTCAAATCCACAAATGCTAAGTCCAAACTTGCCGGTGATAAATTCTTGTCAACAATTTGCAAATCCCGAGTTTGTGAATATAGACCCACAAACGATGATTCAGATCCACAAGTAACAATTGACCCACAAATAATAAATCAGGACCCAGAAATGTTAAATCCACAGCCATTTTTCCCACCGCCAGGTTGCCACTGTAGCCCACAATGTGATTGTGGTTGCCAAACGGATTACAACATGCCTTGTACTTGCCCAACATGCCCGAAAGAAAGTGATTTTCCCATGTGGTTATTGCATTAAGTATTAAAATATAAAATTTAGATTTAACTAGTTTTATAAAATGTATTTATTGAACATGACATTTGCAATGTTTGCAACAATATTTAAATAAAAAATATTAAACAATAAACATGTTTTTTTTTCACATTACTGATACAAAACTTATAATTATATAGCAATGAATAATATTTAAATTAGATTATTAATTAACTTCCCGTAGGATAAGTTTATGTAATGGGCCGAAAATCGAAATGAAAATTTTTATATTTCTCGACGTTTTGAAGGTTTCTGAACATTTTGGAATACCTCAGAAAAAATGGATGTGTGTGTGTATGTATGCATGGATACAATTTTTCGTCCACGTTTCCGGGCGCACGGATCAACCAATTTGAATGCTTCAAAAAACATTCGATTCCTATTGATAGGGAGATGCGCTGATTAGTTTTTGGCAAAGGCTGGTCCAGCCGTTACAGAGATACGGAGCGAAGAGTGCAAACAAAATAATTGATTTTGAAAAAAACAAAATTTTGTGTCATTTTTTTCTAGTTTTTTTTTTTGTATATCGAAAATAATTCAGATTTTATTTTTAATTCTGACTAAAGTTCTAATATACTTTAAACAAATAATTTTAACTTTGCAATTCAGTTTATATAATTCTTATAAATATTAGACAATGTTACAATATTTATAATAATCTATTTGAAAACATTCAGTATTTCTCGAACATTTCGTTACGGTACGGGAAGTTCGAGCAATTTGCCTTAAGGCACAATGCCATACACCCCACTAGTTTCGTTATTAAATTTGAGTTTTTAAAAATCAAGAAATCATATACTATATATATTATATGATATATAATTATCAAGAAATTATATATCAAGAAGTATCTTGTTTTAATTCATTGTTAATGACATACATGCATCTTTTTGCTGATTCGGCTAAAATGGCAGTATTACGTTTATACACAAACTAATTTAATTATTTATAATTTTCGCTAAGAGTTTATAAATTATATAACTATATTTGGAAATGATTTTCAAATACATATGTTCAAAATCATTCTTTTTTTTAAGCAAGCTATTTATATGAACTTTTCGGTGTTCGATATGTTATATGAACAATTGTTTATTGCTTCAAAATATATAATTGTTTAAAAAATTGATAATTCATATATATATATACACATCTTTGTAAAATTCATAAAAAATTCCTATAATCTTTTATATACAATATGAACTATTGTTACATAAGTTTACAGAATTTTCAATGATGCTTTTTACAAAAAATCTAGTTTTAATATATATATATATATATATATATATATATATATACATATATATATATATATATATATACATATATATAATTTTAAATATAGAATTGTTGATGTAATAAATGTTTAAATGATGTTAATCAAGGTATAGAAAGAAAAATTCACATTCAATCAGAAATATAAATATGACAAATAAATCAAAAACCATATTCTATATTATAAAAATTTATTTATTCTATTTTTTGTATATTTTCAAATATACAAATGTCAATCTTTTATAATTATTTTAATGGCATCCGCATCGTGGAGCAGCGACTTGTTGAACGACGGGGGCAGCTTGAACAGCTACAGGGGCAGCTACCTGGACGACGGGGGTAGCAACTTGTTGTACAACTGGAGCAGGTTGGTAGACAACAGGAGCGGCAACTTGTTGGTAGACAACTTCTTTTTGTACAACTGGAGCTGGTTGGTAAGCAACTTGTTGGTAGACAACTTCTTGTACTTGATGGCAAACTGGTTGTTGAACAACAGGGGCAGGTTGGTAGACGTATTGAGTTTCGCAGCAGCATGGAGCAGCTTGTTGGATGAACACAGGTTGGGGTTGACGTTCGACCACTACAGTTTCGCAGACGGGTTCAGGTTCGACAACGACGGTTTCAACAACAGTTTGGGGTTGAGGAACAGCCAAGTTGAAGACGGTGTAAGAGGTGGAGTGAGATGTGGGGTTGTAGTTGGCTTTGTCGTGGACGTGGACATCAGGAGATGGAACAACTTGCACGACGGGTTCAACTTGGACTTGGACGGGTTGCACTTGTTGTTCGACAACGATGGGTTGAGGTTGGGGTTTAGGGCAGCATTGTTGAGCACGTTCGATGATGATTGGTTGGGGTTGAGGTTGAACAACAACTTGTTTGTGGCAGCTGGGTTGAACGTGTTCGACGAAGACTTGGGGTTGAGCGACCAATTGTTGGTGAACTACGGGGGTGACGACAGCGGTTTGGACAGCTTGGTTGCATCCGCAGTCACTGTAGTAAGGGTAAGCAGCCGCAAACTATAACAATTCGAATAATTAAAAATTTAATAAAAACTATATTGAAAAGTAAAGTTGTAAGTAAATATTATTTGATTGAAATAAATTTCATTCTACTTACTTGCACTAAAGCTGCGGCAAAAACAAATGCAGATGCGAATTTCATCTTGACTTCACTGAGCAATGAACTAACAAATTGAAGAATTTATATGAAAACGAATTACACCAAAAATTAACCTTGTTTATCTTGTAAACAATTATTATTTATGTGAATTAGTAGATACGTGATGTTCTATCACTTCATATTATGCATTATATAATAATACATGGAGTGCGTATGTTACGAATTGTAAATAAGAAGAACATTTCAATGGCAGTTTTGGATATTATAAAGACAGACATGTTAAATTTATTATCATATTAGTATGTTTTTAATATTAATATAGATGAATATGTAACAGATATATATTCAAAAACAAATTTATGCGGAAATGATTAATAAAAATTAATCAAATATTAGTAATATTGTTTATATATAAAATTTTATATATTAAAGTTTTTGATTTATGCGGAAATGATTAATAAAAATTAATCAAATATTAGTAATATTGTTTATATATAAAATTTTATATATTAAAGTTTTTGATTGAAAATTATTTTGACGTCATAAAATATATTTCATATGAAAGCACGTTTTGCAAATTTGGTGGAATAATTCAAAAAACAATTCTATACTTAGTAGAATTATTTATTTTGAAATTTTATATAATATCTCACGTAGTTTGTTTATTAGGAATTTATATAAATTGATGATTGTAGAGAGCTTGAGTACATTTCGAATTGGTTTCGAGTGACAAACCCAGCAAAAATGAAATTCTTCGGTGCTTTCGTTATCGCTGCTTTCGTAGCTCAGGTGATTAAATAATAATTTTTTTTTAGTGAAGTGAAAAATTTAATTGTATTTTCATATTTTTAGTAGCTGGCAAACTCAACCATATTTATTAGTATCATTAAATCACTAATAAAATTTGATTTCCAATTGAAATTAATAAAGTTTTATATATTTTATAATATTTTTTTTTGGTTATTTCAATTCCAGATCGCCGCTGCTGTACCTTTGTACAACGGCTGTGGATGCAACCAACAAGTTGTCCAACCAGTGCAACAAGTTGTCCAACCAGTTCAACAAGTGCAACCCATTGTCATTCCCCAACGCACCTGCCAACAATGCTGCCCCAAACCCCAACCACAACCCATTGTTGTTGAACAACAAGTTCAACCCGTCCAAGTCCAAGTTGAACCCATTGTCCAAGTCGTGCCATCTCCCGATGTCCACGTCCACGACAAAGCCACCTACAACCCCACTTCTCACTCCACCTCTTACACCGTCTTCAACTTGGCTGTTCCCCAACAACAAACTGTTGTTGAAACCGTCGTTGTTGAACCTGAACCAGTCGTCGAAACCGTCGTCGTTGAACCTAAACCTCAACCCGTCATCATCCAACAAGCTGCCCCATGCTGCTGCGAAACTGAATACGTCTACCAAACACCTGTTGTCCAAGCTGCCCCTGTTGTCCAAGCTGCTGTTCAACCAGTTGTCCAACAAGTCTACCAACAAGGCCCCGCTTATTTCCAACAACCACAACAACAAGAAGTGATCTTCCACCAAAACGTTGCTGCTCCTGTTGTCTACCAAGTACCAAACGTGCAAGAATACGTCGTGCCAGCTGTTCAATACCAAGGCCCAGCTGTCCAACAAGTTTCTGCCCCAGTTGTTCAAGTTGCTGCCCCTGTTGCCCAACAAGTCGTAGCTCCAGTTGCTCAACAAGTTGTTGCCCCCGTTGCCCAACAAGTTGTTGCCCCTGTTGCTCAACAAGTTGTCCAACAACGCCCCGCTTGCGGATTCTAAATATTTTCCAAAGATATGATTTTCAAAAATATTTGTAAATATTTTCTTTTGTGATCTTTATGAAAATCATCTAATAAAAATAATAAATAAATAAATATTTTGTTTGAAATATTTTCACAATCTAATAATAATCTAGTAATAAAACTGAGAATATTAACTAAATTTTTTGTCATAGTATGATAAATTATACTATCAGTTTTTCAATATTTTTCATTAGACATATTGCTATTTTTATAAAGTTATTTTTCCCAGTTTGAATGATGTGTTCTGGAATGATATATTTCAGCATGATGTATGTCGTGTGTAAACAAAAACAAATAGTGTGAAAATACAAATAATCTGAAGTGACCTAATATGCAAATCTATTCAAAAACAACTCTATTAATATCTTCTGGGTGGATAATGCGAGCCTGTCGCTGACAGTAACGTTCAACGATTCAGTGTCACAGTTCAGCGATTTTGCTTTATTATGCACCGAAAGCAAAAACTGACGCCCGTGGGCGATGTTCGATACGTTTGCACCTATCGCTCTTCTGGCCTCGTTAATTTACATTGCATTTTAAGGAATTGGGTCGATTCAACATTCATTAATTCACTTTGATTGGAAAAGGATTGAATGAAAATATCTGTGATTGACGAGCCGATAGCCCTGTTATCGTTGAAACAGCTCTATTATAGACTTTCCGAGAGAGAAGTTTGTTTTTTTCTAATTTATGTCTTCTCGACGATTCAAGTCATTCTGAATCGAATGAGACCATATTTGGAAAAAAATATGTATGAGTGAGTGCGAGTCGATTTGAGACCTTTTCTCAGAATTCTCTCAAAAATGGCTGGACCGAATTTAAAAATTAAGAAGTCATTTGATGTAACTAACTTGATAAAGACTAAGGCTTATCAGTTTTGCGCGATGATCAGCCAAGCCATTTCTTTATAATAAGTGTAAAATTTTTCGTCCACATTATAGTTCACTATTATAATCTAGTTCAATATTTGGTGATTTAATTAGCTTGTAATTACTCGTGTCACATTATATTACTTCTTATAAAGAAAAAATGCAACTGTGTATTTTTCACTATTTATATATCGATGTCATGTTTTATATATAATTGCCAAAGATTTACTTAATGTCTATGTAGGACAGTTGTTAATATATTGTTGAATCAAAAAAAAACAAAAAGCATTATAGTTCACAATCTTGAATCAATTTTAAAAAATAAGAAACTGTTCAGAAGATATTTGTTGGTAGTGGTGTTGATTAGATTTGGGTGAAGATCAGCCGGGCCTTTTTTTGTAATTAAATGTGAAAAAAATAAAATCTATTTGGTGATTTTGATGGAACTTTGATCAGATCTCATAGTCTGAAATAACATACTAATTTATTGTAGTCCTCCGATTTGGTTGAATTAAAAAAACTTTACATAAGTTTGGAGTTTTTCTTGAAGAAATCTTTTAAATCCTTAATCGCCTACTTATTTCATTCAAGATACTTAATAATTTGATGTGATTACAAAATTTGTCAAATATTAAGAATTAATCTCTTATAAAATAATATAAGAGAAGTACGTTCAATAACATTGATCATAAAAAACAAAATATTTATATTTATCAAGAGCACGTTTGCTAATTCTGTATGTTTTTGTTTAATATAAGTTGTTTATCCATATAATATAAACTATAATTGGTAATGAAAAAAATAATTATATAGATATAGAAATTTCGCATCTATTTGATATCATATTTGCTTATTGAATCATAAAATGATTTTTTTTAATTAATTATAGTTTTATTAACATTTTACGTGTTCAAGTCATTGATTGGTCCAAAAAAAATGCTGGCTACGATTGTTAGTATATAATAAATAATGAAAATTAAATATAAGAGTATTTTTTAGAAAGACAAGACTATCACAACAAGTAATATATATAGTTAAAATATTTGGTAAAAAATATTTTGTCCATATCGCTTTCGTCAAAAAAAATGTTGATACAATATAGTTTTGAATAATATGTCAACAAAAATCTATAAGTTTTGTAACCAAAGAAATCCTATGGTTATAAATACGTGTATGCGATTAAAGATAAAAATTCTAAATTTCATATTATCTCTCCTATTTATTTTCAAAAACACCCTTTTCGTTTATCGATCATTACCTATTCGTTGTTCTAAGTTATCTTTCAAATAGCTATTCAGTAAATATCTTCAACAAAAAAATCAATACAGTTGACCACCACTGTTATCCTTAATAAAATAAAGCACACATGGTCCTTTTGTTTGAAAGGACTTGCGTTTAATGACCGATATCTATCGCCATTCTGCACACATCAGCAAAAAGATTAATCGCATCCGTGCCATCTGACAAATCCACTCGTAAACCAGGGGCTGGACAATTTATTGCAAAAAAATATCTCAGAGAAAGGGAAAAAAAAAATCAGTATTAATTCCAAAGTTTTAAATTAAAATTATTACTTTGGGGCAACACTAAACGAGGAGTGATGTGGGAATACAAGTGGGCCATTGGCAGTATAAAAACAAATAAGAAATGTTTCAGGACATATTCAAATTTATAAAATGCTCAGAAATTTTAATACAGATTTGCATACCTAATAAGTTTATTTTTGATAAATAATTTTTATGCAACTGCTCAAAACATATCCAAAAAACGGACTAATCTCACAGATATATATATATATATATATATATATATATATATATATATTCATAATATGACACAGAAAATGTAAGTGGACATGATTCAAATCCTATGCTACATACGCTCTGATATCCAGTAGTAGTAATACCATTTTTCACTTGAAAATTATAGATAAAGTATGTTTTCTGAATTTAAAATATCAAAAGAATATAATAGAAGTTTATTTCACAAACGCATACTTTTTTATTACCAGCCATCCAACTTTTATAACAGAGGCTAGTTGTTCTAGTAATTTGATACCATAGAAGCTTTGAGTGCATTTTTGGAATAATGATGGTGACTATAGTCTGCACATAAATGGATTTCCTTGTTTTTTCATACTGGATTACTCAGAATACATTAAATATATGATATTAGCTAACGACATTTTATATAAAGGTCAAGACTAAATAATGGTCTGAATGAGTATAGGAAAATTTTTGCACCATTAAAGACTTCATTAAAATCAAGAGCCTTTTTGATGTCTTTTATTTGTGATAAATAATTTTAAATCAGTTTGTTTCTAAGCCACTTATATTTAGTGCTGAAACAATTTTAATATAATAAGCAAACTTAAAACAAAGTATATTATGTATTCATGATATTAAAATAATGTCATTTCGGTAACACTAATAAAATTATAAATATTCCATTTAACAATTAATAATCTCATATGCAACTTAATATTTTAAAATGATAAGTAATAATAAATAAAATAAATATAATTAAGAAATGATAAATAAAATAAATATAATTAAGTATTAATAAATAAATTTAAGTGATGCTCAAATAGTTGTGATGATCTAAGGCAGTGTTGTTCTATATTCTTAAGTTTCAGGCTATTGCTCCAAAGCCATTTTTTCTTTTTGTTCAGCAATTTTTGCCAAAACTATTTTGTGCAAATTATTTATCAAAACCTCAGCTTCTCTATCTTGTGGTTCTGAGCTGATTTCATTCAACCGATCCAAAATTTCTTTATACCCTTCAAATTGTCTTTGGATCTGCCTTTCAAAGAACTCCAATATTGAAATAGGTGTATCATCTTTGATTTCTTTTAAATAATATTCACAAATTTTTTTGAAGGCATCTCTTCGCGAACGAAGGAAATGAATATTATAATAAGCATTTGTCCTAAATTTTTAGGCTGAATCCTAAAAGGAATGAATCAATCATGAAAGAAACATTCTAAAAAGTAGTCCAGGAATATGTCCAGAAATCGCACAATATATTTCACAACATTAAGTATTTAAATATGCCTCTATAATTCATTGAAAATTGTACTGCACATTATAACATGCTTGATATTTACAAATATCTATAAGCAACTCACAGTTTTTATTGAATAATAAATATTTTAAATATTTTATACATGGTTAAAAATATTCAAGTAAGCACTATATTAATATTTGTTGCAAAGCTATTTTTGATCAAATTGTACATAATTTGCACTGTATTCTCTAGCATTTTTGTCTTTTAAATAAGCAAATTTTTATTATTCCCAAGTGAATTTTATACAAGTAATGTTTGCACCACTAACATATACCCACCAATATTTAAATATATAATTTTTTGCACATTCAAATTTATATTTTTTCAAATTTAAATTGCACTTGACTGGGCAGGTATGAATAATGTACTAAATTCATAAGAAATGATTGCATACAAGTAATGTGCATATCTTAATTAAACGTTGTTGAAAAATCCAAGATAAAACTCTTGAACACAATGATTCATAGCACAAACAGTAATAATGATTATTCTTCATGTAAATATTAAATATAATATAGGTGTATCAAATAATAAACGAATACTACAATAAATTTTATACATATTTATGTGTATATGTGAAAGCAAACACATATTCAAGTATTACTCTTGAAATCCACTTGAAAAACATCACGCCTTCAATTATTTTTTAAATTGCATTTTGTTATCATTGCAATTTATTTTATTGCTATTGTACAATATTTTTAGAATGTTCATTATCAATTGATTAACACATTTTTTATTAAGGAGTGTTAATTTTCTTAGTAGATACAACTGTTACCCAATGATCGTCATTTCCAGTTGAGATAGATATAACATAATTAGTACTTTTACCTAATTATTTTTTTGCAGCAATGCCGGTAAGGTCTATTTTCATTTAGTAATATAGATTCCAAGTACAATTGGATATCACTACTGCTCGATATCATGCTGGCCGAGTATATAACATAAAACCACTGAGCAAGGGACAAACAGAAAATTTCTAAGGTGGATATAATTTTTCTATAAAAATTCAATTCCTCTGAAGTAATAAGTTTGTTTCTTTGTGATCTAAACTAGCACTTGAAGATATTCTTTGGAATATCAGCTAGATAGTGATTTTATATACTTATTTGTCATAAAAAAAATCATATGACCTTTTATTATTTGACTCTCTACATCTTTTTACTCTCTAACAAAGCATTTGCAATAAAACTACATATTTTCAGTGCATAAACGTCGACAAAGGAAAACGCTACTCTCGAACAAAGACAATTTTCTTTTGTTTTCTTTGAGATTCAAAAAAAAAACAGCTCCGGAAAAGTTTCAAACAAAGTCAAGTTTCAAACAATGCACGAATGCCCATATTTAATTGAACACAATTGGGAAAACAGTAAAATGCAACAAATATTTTCTATTATATATTTTATATGAGTATAACGCCCAAAAACAAATTGCAAGTTCCAATTTGCAAGTGTTATTTTTCTGCCTTCCTGATTTGATTGGAACTTTGATTAAAAGGTATCTAAATTTAGACAATCTTTGATCTAGTTCCAAATGAATTTGCATTCAGTATAAGCACTTGCAAAAAAAATAGTAAAATCAACACACGTAGAGATAATTTGGTTTGCAAATTCGACGTTTGACCTAATTCTGAGTTTCCCGATGTCTATATTTAATTATTCGCAATTAGTTATACAGTCAAAAGCGAAATGATCAATTCTATACCATCAATGGTAAATTTCTTAAATGAAATTAAAGTAAATGTATATATAAAAAATATTAGTACCTCATTAAAAGAAAGAAAGAAAGACTTAAAAAAATACTTCAATGATTAATGCAGAATTTTACTGCTGAAACTTTGTTCAGATCGTTAAAATGCATATCTGATAAAATTTATTTTTATTCATTTTCTTCACATGTTGAAATGTTATATATTTAAAAAAGAATAGGTTTGGCAATTCTTAAAAAAATCATATAACTATATTTAGCAAAATGAATAAAGTTTTTAATTATAGCTATGAGTCGATCAGGGTGTAGTTTGGAAATAGATTTTTTGAGGTCTGCATTTACCTAAATGCTATTAGTTTTTCAATCAAATTTTATAACTTAATAAAATCATATCAATGTTTATTGACTTCTAATTGCCATTTACCAGTATAGTACATAATATAAATCTTATTCTCCCAATTCAAGCGTTAACGAATTATCGCTAGGCATCAATTTGTGCTTTAACGCGTCATAATGACGCAGTAATAACTTTGCTGCAGCTTCAATTTTCACATGAAGCACAATTTACTTTCACATTTGCACTTCATTGTACATGTTTGCGTAATTTGAAGCTCGCGAATTTATTCAAAGCGATTTCCATACAAAATAAATACTCATTTCTCCGTGTATTTTCGCGTACTATGCACTATTTATGGAATCAACGCTTTTGAAATAGAATAACAATTGCGAAACAGAACTGACATAGTGTCTTATATAAAGGACATGTAATTTTGTCGGATTAAGAATTCTGTTTGTGGCAATTTTCTAGCTAACTGGGTTAAATGTGGAAAAGTTATATCAAGTACAAAACCAAAATCATCTATATGGCACTAAAAATTTGTTAAAATTTCGTAGAAGAAGTTCTTGTTTTTGCCAGAAAAACTATTCTCCCAAAAGTATTCTCAAATGACACCAAAATTGGAAAACCAGTTGATGAATTTGGATAAGGACCCATGGAGATTAGCATGGATCACCAGGATTTTTTACAAAAAAAAACCTGAACCGATTTTGAAAATAAAAAAAAACTAATCATAACACCACTAATACCTACCACTTTTTAGTATCAATAATAACAAATCCTTTTTACAATATGACTTGTCTCTAACTAATACGTTCTAATTGCTGACGAAAATTTACATAAACATTTAACTCCTTGCACTTTTGCTTGGATCCTAAAATCACTAATTAAAATAATCCGATTAGTGTATTTTATAACGTTTTCATCTGAACATTCATAATTAGGAATAAGTACTTAGGTAAAGTACTTACTGAACATTGTATAATCTGCGAAGTGAATAGATTCAAAACTTTTAAGCACCAATTATGAAACAACTTTTTGCTAGGAAAGAATAAATTTATGTAAAATTTCAATATAAAAATAGAAGAGATGATAATATAAAAGATTGAAGAGTTTTTGAAAAGACTTTTTGAAAAAAAATGTTTTCTTTATTTTGAAATATATTGGAAATTCTGAACTTGTTTTCAAAGCAATCGTACTGCTTTAACTGCATAGAGGCGAAATATTGAAGCGCGTAAGCGCCGCGTCGCCATCTAACTAATAAACATTGGTACGGATCCATAGAGATGTAAACAAAATTTATACTTATTGTTAAAATCTCTATAAAATATCTGATAATGTGATGTGCATATGTCTAATAATCATTTTTGATCGCCAAATGGCATTTTTTTACTTTTTTTACTAATGAAAAAGTGATCAGTTCTTCATCTTGTTAATACAAGTAAAATGTTTTTTGAATTATTCAAATTGGACGCTCCGTTCTCTTAAAAACTGAGTTACCATTTTTGGCACTTTTTGCCCTTTATTTCGGAACGGCTAGCCTGCCTTCGCCAAAAACTAATCAGCTCGTCGCCTTATCAATACGAATCGAATGTTTTTTGAATTAATAATATTGGCAATTAGATATCAAATCTCATAACGCCTCTTCAAAAAACCCATAAATGCTAAAGCACTATATACGCCATATTTAATTAAATATTCTTATATTTTATTAACAATTCCTAAAGTGCATTTAAATAAAACTTAATATTATATTCCCATGTTAACTCTCTTTTATCCAACCAGTATCATCTCTGGGATCGTATTATTATGTTTGAACACGGTAGTCCTGGTAATATCATCTCTTTCTAAAATATTTAAGATCCTCGGCACACAAAGGAATTTCAAGAACTTACGTATTATTTCAAATCCTTTAGAAAAGAATTCTAGAGAAAATTTCGTTTGCTAGAAAGAACTTGGCGAATGCTTAACTCTTGCTGCTGCACAAAGTATCTATAACCAAGCTCTGGATGCAATTTTTAATAAGATCACGTCGGTACATAAAAGTTTTAGTTCTTTCATTTTATGTAAATAGATACATAGATACATACATACATACATACATATATATATACAGGGTGTCCCAGAACTCAACGTCAGGGGTAATAGTATCGAAAATAACCACAAAAACCGAAAAATAATCACTTTTCCCCCAGGTTGCATTAAAAGCTCCTAAAACTTACCATTGTTTTAGACAATTACAAACCAATTTAAAACTAAAAGCAATTCAGAATCAAAAACCTAGTTAATGAAAATACATTTAATATGACCTTTACAACAACTCCATTAGAAATAATTTAGTTATACCAATAATGGATGCAAATTAATTTGCTCCAAGGTATAAGTTAGATCGAGTTAGTAGTCATAAAGTAGTTTAAGTAATTTGTGACTGATGCCCAACTTTCGACTAACAGAAATTCAATGCCATTATTTGCATAGAACTATATTATAATGGTTATATATGTATTATAATAGTTTTGGAGTAAAGGAATCAACTTGCAAAATTCAATAATGACACCCACAAGACAATAGTCACTGGTAATAATAGTAAAGTAGAAGTTCAAAATAGATGGACTCATGTGGGATGGATAATATCTAAATATATATTGAATTATTAATTTCAATTTTTTCAGATATATTAATATTTCATTTAATTAATATTATTTTGCATCCATGAAACTACAAGTCCTTCAGATAAAAACATTGTACCAAGACTTCTTATTATTAAAAATACATACTCTTTCCTTTCTTCAATCATTTCTTGTTATTAATAATGAATGCTCTGTTCGAAGACAGATTTTAGCTTGAACATTTTTCCTTATAGTTTATTTTTTTAAATTCCTTTTATATCTTATATATTCCAGCTTTTAGTTCCTGTATTTTCCAATTTAGAGCAAAGTTTTCTTCTCTATAACGATACATTATATTTCATAAACAAGGTATATCGTTAAAATTCTAAATAGATCTAGGAAGAAGATTTTTTTCAAATTCTTTATGTGAAACTTTTTATAAAATATTTTAGAATGATGGTCAACTGTGAACAAAGAATTTTACTAAATCTAATAAAATTTCATAAATAATACTTTCCAATATTGCAATTATACAAAAACCAGTAAAAACTAAAAATATATGTACAATAAATCTGTTTATGTTTATGTTTGAAAATAAATAATTTCATATGGTTTAATAAATTTTATGATATCATTTACAAACATTTCAAATAGCTATTAAGCAAAATATCAATGCGAATTTGGTATTGAAGCATAATTTTTATATTAATTGATATTTTATGTTACAATTAAAATCTATTGAAAATTTCAATTAATTAATCAATGCAATAAAACATTATGTGCCCTATTATTTTTTTAATATTATATATATATATATATATATATTATTCTAATTACGTTTTTTCATACATCTAGTCAAATAGCATAAGATATGAGTAAATATAAAACAAGTTTTACCAAATAAAATAGATTTTTTGGTTTTTGATCAAATTTGCCATGAAAGTCTTCAATCATATATTTGAACATTGGGATTTTCTTAGCATAACTATATATTAAATTTACTTTTAATTATTTAAATTTATTAATTTAAAATTCCATTCTTGAAGCAATTTGAATTCCATTCTGAATTTAACAATTAAATTTTAAATATTTAAATAATGATAATAATAATTTTTATATAGAAGTTTGAATAAAATTTGCTTGATATTGAAGATCAAAGAGATCATGCTTAGTATAGATTGGCCAAAGAAAGGAGAAATTCTGCCATTATTTTGCTTATAATTTAAGATTTATATATTGAGTAAAATTATCATTACCATTTTCTTAAAATTTGATCCATATTTGTCGATTTAACTAATTGATGCAACATTTGCGAATTGTTGCCATGTGTTTATACCGTTGACGTTAATTAATAATACGAGTCAGCACTGTTTACGACACACTAAACTGATTTTATGGCCGACAATAAAATCGAAATTAATGGAAATACCATCATTATTAAATTGCTCCTGGAATAAGTCAAGCATACTCAATATTTGACCTAAATATATACATGTCGATGAACCATAAGGTATAAAACAGTATTTTTTGTAAAATAAACAACGATTTCAACATGAAATTAGAATATTTTTCTGAGCAAGGTTTCTTACTGAATTTGCTGATACCAATATCGGATCCAAAATCGAGCAAAATTTTGGAAGTTTAGATGAGTTTAGATTCTATCAGATAAAATGGCCTTTCAAGTTTAATTGGAAATTCTAGCAAATGGGTCAGTACTAGAAAAACAAAAAATCAGGAGCAATTTAGGAATTCAAAAAATCAAGAAAAATCATTTGTGAAATAAAAACAAATCTTTTTTTTTTGCAATTACTTAAAATCATAAAATTTTCTATCGATCCATCTTAGTATTGCAGTATTTAGATTTTATGTTCCCAATTTGCAACTAAATTAAAATATAATAGTCTAAGTGAATCAAATTTTATTTTTCATTTTGGATAGAACATATTAAAGACCATCATTCTAAAATATTTTATATAAAAAGTTCAGTATGCATCTCATGTTTCAGTTTGTGCAAAAGCTTCAAAATAATTTAATATAATATGGCAATTGAATCATTCAATTATACTGCTATTATATTTTATCAAACTTACTATTATGATATTTGCATTTCATAATATTTCGAATATTTGGATTAATGTGCCCAAATAACAGCTTGCCACTTTACTCCGAAGCTCAAAAATGCTGAATATATAATGTATAGGCGATATAATCGCTCGCAACCCGAAGGTATATATAATAAAAACAGTTTTTGATATGAAAAATATCATTTTTGTTTAAATGAGTTCTTATTCTGAATAAAAAAAAATATTCGCGTAAATTTTTTTTTATATTAAACGGTTGTAAACTTACGTAAAAGATTATTTTTAAATTATTTAACACATGAGTATGCAGATTATATTTAAGTTAGACTATTTCTTATCAATTTAACTAAATGTTTTAATTAAATTATTTTGAACCGATTCAAAATTTGCGCGCAACTTTTGTCGATCGTCGATTTTTTTATGTCGTTATGTTGGTACACATGGTGCTAACTTTACTACGGTTTAATTCGTTTGGTTTTGGCAGACAAGATGGCGGACGTTTTATGTTTTTCTGTTATTAAAATTAAATTGATTTAAACTGTGTTTGAAATATAAAATCAAGTGCTCTAAAATGTCTGATATATTATCAGTGGTGTACAGTGAATCAGCAAAAAGTAAAGAAAAGTTTACAAGTAACGTAAGTACATACCTTCATTATTTTCGTTTTCCAACACAATAAAAATGACATCGAAAGAATTCAATTTTTTTTAGAAGAACTAGTTTAAAGATGCAAGTTTCTATTCACTAATTAATAATTCAATCAACCGATTATGACGCACGTCTATCTTTTTAATTTCTGACTGTACAAAAACTGCATAGAACACTATTTTTTTCTCTGACATTTACTGACAATTAACACTATAAAAATGGCATTGAAATAATTTCCAAAATCAGTTTTCGCACCAACAGCGTTCAAATTTTCTTTTAAATTTAAAATACAGGTGCAAGTTTCTATTCACAAATTAATAATTTATTCAACCGATTATGATGCACTTTATACTTGTTTATCAATGGACGCACTTCTATCTTCTGCCTAAAATCCTCGAATAGGTTTAACTGACAATTATCAATTTTTTTATGTCGTTTTGTTGGTACACATGTCACGAACGTTAGCGCACTTTCAGTTAGTTCAGTTTTGACAGTTAATATGCAAGACGTATTTAGTGCTCTAAGATTTAATATTATTAAAAAAAACAAATAGCATTAAATTTTATATAAAACATGAAATCAAATGCTCTAATAATTTTACTCTAATATTTATTGTTGATAGTTACGTGTAGTGAATTTGTTCCAAGGAAAAAAATGTTTATAAGATATGCAAGTTACACAAACTCCCGCCATTTGCATTTTTCATCTCAACTAAACTGACGTTTAAAATAATAATTGGTAAGTTTACTTTTTGTTATATAATAAAAAATATATAAGAATAAATTTTATGAATTATATATAAATTGAGTAAAAATTTATGTGCAAAGTTTATTCCTCCGATTATATTAAAACCAATACTTCTTATTTTTGATTGTGAGTAGTTGCACTAATTAATTTCAATATAGAGGAAGACTTACTTTTGACAAGCACATATACACTTATATATTACTCATAAAACTTTTTATATAATCATCGTCTACCACTTTGTCTCATAAAATTGGATAAATAATAATTATTCGTTTGTGATATATCCATATATCCATTATCAACATTAATTTTCCTAAGAAATTATGCAGATACAAACAGTTTACAAACTGTTCTTTGTTTTTTAATGTTTTCCTGCGTACGTTTTAATAGTGAGGAAGAAAACGCCGCTGGCTTTGATTAACGATTTAATGAACTTTTGAATTGCTTTAATGTAATCCAGCTGAGAGAGAGAGGTTTTAAATTAATAGCAAAACGTTTGAAATGGAATGCCATTTAAAGTTTTACTAGATTTGGTTCTACGGAAACTTAATACCTTTATAGGAGTTGATAATTCTTGGGATAGAAGTTTTGCGCAGGTTCTTATTAAGTAGTTTACACATTTTAGCAATATACCTGGGACAGAGGAATAATAAGAAATTTAAGTTAAGGGTTCAATATTAGGTAAAAAATACTCCTGGTTGATACACTGATACACAAATACTCTATATTGATACACAAATGAATACTATTTTGTTCCTAGTCGTTTATTTCCATTTCCATAGTACATTATAAGTCTCCTCAATAATCGATTGATGTTTTATACGAAACTCCTTTAAGCAAATAACAGGAAGAACCTCTTACACAGCTTTTTATTTAATTTTGCTGAAAGGTGTTAAATGTATTCGTTTCAGAAACATTCTAACAAGAATGGTACTTCAGAAAGTGTACACACAAATTCTATCTGTTTGAATATTGATACCATTATAGGGTAGAGAAATAAAATAGAGTTAAACCGAGGAATGGTAACTCAAAAAACATGTAATCACTTATTTAGTAACGTCTAATTATTTAAGTTAGATGATTTTTTTTATTTCTATGTATAGAGTAAAACTTGACAAAAAAACATTACTATATTTGGTAGAATTTAGTAAAATACTACACTATGGAATTCTACATGATTACTTTTGTAAATTTAGAGAAGAATTGCTCCTAGTAGATATTTCCAACTGTGCATATCTACTTAATAAACCATCATAATTTCATCACCCATATATTTTTAACAATTTCAGCTCATTTTCTCTCTTACAGACAATACTGTTACAACAGAATAAATAAATTAAAAAAATACAGCAAGTATAGTTGACTAAGATGCTGTATATATGTGTATATTAATTATTTCTTTTTTAAAATCATTCAATCATCAAGTGCAAAATATTAAAATGCAATACGGAAATTTAGTTGTTTTTGTTCAGAAGCATGTGGAACATAATTATATTATCTGAATATACTATAAATAAAAAATATCTATCACAGTCAGCACAATTCTTCAATTAAGAAACCTATATTATTAAAAGTCAGCACATTTTATACCAGGTGTGCCATACAAATTGCCAAAAAAATATTATGACATGAAAATACTTCCAAGAATTTTGGTTTTATTTATTATTTAGTATTAAAAAATATAATTTACAGATTAATAAATGAAGTTTATATCTAATGGTTGTTAGAATAATAATCCTGTATTGATGGTTTTTATTGCTTTATTTTTTAAATAGAAATTCATCGACAATGAGTCTTTTTTAATCAAAGCTTTTGTTGTGTTCTGGAATTTTATCTATTATAATCAAACTATGTTATGTCGTTTTCAAATTGTTAACAATCTTTGCTAAATGTCTCTGCCAAAAACCGAGCAGATTGCAGTATTTGAAATAAAACAAATGACATGGTTCATTATTCCAAACTTGGAAATTTTACATCAAACCACTTTTCGTAGGCCTATAATAATTTAAGATGTCGTTAAGATATGATTTCTATCATCATACGAAGTATCAACAAAATTGTCAAAAAAAACGTTTCAATACACACATATTTGTTCAAAGTTTGGAGTCAAATGACTCAGACTTGAAACCTCAAGAAAACAAATTTAGCATATGTGATTAACTAGCAAAAGCATACAAACTACTCCTTCGAGAAGTTAAAAACTCCACAAAAATTTCAAGCACAAATTACAAGACTATGTTTAAAATAAGGTATGATAGTACACCTTACCCCATAGAGTGAAATACCTATTCCCTTTAGTAAACAAGTATTCGTACGGAATCGTCACAGCTCAAATTCGTGTCAAATGTATCTTTTACCATTGTCGACCTGATAAATAAAACTTGAAGCTCGTGTTTTGATCTAAAGCTTCAAAAGGAATAAATTCATACCACCCACATTATGATGCCTCCCGATCGATGTCGGGGTTTCCAGGCCAGGGCGAACTGCGAATAACACAGTTTGCTCGCTATCGTGTCATGAACTATGTATTAAAAACAACTTCTAGAACGAAAACATCGTCTGCGAACTTATTTTCCAGAGGATAAAACTGGTTGAAACTGAGAGAGAAAAGCTCGTTTCTGGATCAAAGGACGATTGACGCTTCAGAGGATAATAATGGATCGAAATTTATTTGTTCCAAGTCCATAATTGTTGTAAGAGGAATCTAGGAGTTTGGATTAATTAGATCATTAATGAAGAACCAAAGTATCAATAGATGTATTTAGACTTATAAATGCCATAAAATAAATATTAGAATCAACTTCTAAAGCAAAAACATCATCTATACTTATTTTCAGAGCATAAAACTGATTGAAGCAGAGGGAGAAAAGCTACTCAAAGATCAAAGAACGATCGACTCTCCAAAAAAATGATTTTTAGAATATAGAATTATTATTAAAAATATTACGATTATACGATTTATACGATTATAAATTACGCATTGGACTAAACTTATTTCTCTGAAGATAAAACTGGTTGGAACAGAGAAAAAAGAGCTCGTTTCCAGACCAAAGGACGATTGACGCTTCAGAGAATAATAATGGATCGAAATTTATTTGTTCCAGGTCCATAATTGTTGTAAGAGGAATGTAAAATTTGGATTAATTAGATAATTATTAATAAGGATCGAGGTATACTTAGAAATGCATATTAGAATCAACTTCCAAAGCAAAAAGATCATCTACACTTTCAGAGGATAAAACTGGTTGAAGCAGAGTGAGAAAAGCTAGTTCCAAGATCAAAGGACGTTTGACGCTTCAAAAAATGATTTATAAGGATAATAAATCTAAAGTATTAGAATATAAAATTATTATTCAAAATATGTATTTGACTGAACCTATTTTGAAACAGATTATACGTTTTCAAAAATGAGTAATTCGATTTTGATGAAACTTGACATACATTGTAACTATACTTTACTAAGATTGTGACCAAAATTTGAAGTTAGATCATTCAATAGTTTCTGAGATATGGGATGTTGATTGGTGGCTCGCTCCGCTCTCAATACTAGTATTGAAACAGATTGTACGTTTTCAAAAATGCGTAATTCGATTTTGATGAAACTTGACATACATTGTTACTATACTTTACTAAGATTGTGATCAACATTTAAAGTTGGATCATTCAATAGTTTCTGAGATATGCGAGATTGATGGGTGGCTGGCTTTTGTTTTCCCTGCCGTGGACCCCTTGAAAGTTGCTATGGACCCCTGGGGGTCCATGTGGACCACTTTGGGAATCACTGATTTAGACTCTACATGGTAGGGTATTATATTCTATAGAGAATATAAAAGTATATATAACATAAATAAGAATTTAAAGTTTAAATTTGGTCAACTAGGTAATTTTAAAAAAGCAACTATACTAAACTATTATTCAATATCTATACAAATGATCCACAAATCTAAATTCTCAAACAAATTATTCCAATGTGCCGAAACGCACTCAAGCAAAATTGTTGTTGATGTATGAGCTTCATGTTCTATTATATGCTTCGAACACAAAACCCACCTCAAATTACTTATAATCCTATTAGTGTATATTGTAAGGATCAATCAATAAGACAAATCAATTTGTAATCAACTTTGCAAAGTGTGCAACCTTAGTGAAAGGCATTTCCTACAATTTGATGGAGGTGATGAATGGAAAATCTATATATAATATGAATAAAATCTTGGAAGGGTGAAAAAGAAAGAAGGTTTAAGAGATACTTCATTTTCATAAAAATACAAAATATAATATAAAGTTTTGTCCATTACAATTTAGTCCAGAAAATTGATGAAGTTCTAAAGCAGTACACCATTGTTGTCATTTTTTATGATTTAATTCTCCCTCGTGTTTCGTGTGGATCTATTATATGTACCTCCTGAGCATAATGATAAATGATTATAAAACTTTGTCGAAGTTTTAAAGTCAATTAGAGCAATGCAATCACAAATTCCAATTCAAGGCGCTCGTTCCGGCAGCTTAATATATTCGCAAGGGCCATCAGTCTTATCATCTACCTTAGATTCTATTCGTGAGCGAGGACGCTTTGGATATTGCCGACGCGGAAGAATTTCATAGAGTTTTCACTATTGAAATATACGGGAAGTAGACAGAGAGCTGAACAGGTACCTTATATAAAAAATAATAAAAAATAACTAATGGCCCATGGCATACTTAAGGCAAATTGATGGAACTTTCCGTACAGCTATCAATCATTTGAGGAATAGAAATTATCAATATTTAATAAAAACTTATCGTAGATTAATAACAGTTGCTTCAAATATTTTTAAATGATCAGTATAAATACTTGAAATGTCATTGTTGATATTTTAAGATATAAGTGCTCAAAATACAAATACAGCAAAATTGAGCATATTATCACAAATTTCTAATTGTCAGGTAAAACAACAACGATTATTGAAATTTTATTTAATTGGAAATTAGGATACATTTCTTGTTCTGAATATTAGATTTTGAATACTAAATTTGAGATATTGTTCTAAATTTTAAATTTTGTTCCAAAATTTAAATCTTGTTCCAAAATTTAGATCTTGTTCCAAAATTTAGATCTTGTTCCAAAATTTAGATCTTGTTCCAAAATTTAGATCTTGTTCTAAAATTTTGATCTTGTTCCAAAATTTAGATCTTGCTCCAAAATTTAGATCTTGTTGCAAAATTTAGATCTCGTTCCAAATTTTAAATCTTTTTAGATCTTGTTTTAAATTTTAGTTTTTTTTCTAATTCTTGTTCTAGATTTTAGAAACTGTTCTAAACAAATGCAATAAATTTAGTATGAAATTCAATTAATGATTCAGGTTTAAAAAAATGATCTTAAACTATAATTTAACTCTCAAATTATAAATCATATAATTATAAATAGACTTTCTGTAATGCCTCACTCTTTCATTTTTTAAGATTGGAAATCTTCAGATATAGATATATAATCTATAGATAAAAATAAGCATCTAATAGTTTTTTTTCCAAAATCAATTGATTTGTTAAGACAAGCAGAAAGTTCTTTGAATCATTTAAATCGGACGATTAGTTCTCTCAAAAACTGCCATTTTTTACACATTTAGCTCCGTACCTTCGAAATGGCTGGGCCTGCCTTTACCAAAAACTATTAAACACTTCTCCAATCATTACTAATTGTTTTTTAGTTCATTCAAATGGGAAGCCCCGTTCTCTCAAAAACTGGATTTCTATTTTCTGCACTCTTTGCTCTTTATCTCTGTAACTGCCTTTGCCAAAAACTAATCAGCACATCTCCCTATCAATAGGAATCGAATGTTTTTTGAACCATTCAAATCGGTTGATCCGTGCGCCCGAAAACGTGACTGTAAATTTGTATCCATACATACATACACACACACACACACATCCATTTTTTCTGAGATATGCCAAAATGTTCAGAAACCTTCAAAACGTCGAGAAATGTAAAAAAAATTAATTTCGATTTTCAGCCCATTACAATAACTTACCCTACGGGAAGTTAAAAAAAAACAAAATGCCACATTAAAATGAAAATTACTTATATTTTTCTACTAAATTCGTGGATGATGAATACTATGTATTTTAGCTAAAATGCTGAGATTTTTATATAAATTACTACTGGATGTAGCCATCTAAAAAATAGTATCAACATTTAACTATTTAATTTTTTTATTACTTTTGCCCAGCTCTCCTTTAAAACAGTCAGTTGTGCTTTTTCGCTAACGACCCTCGCAGGGACACCCACGGTGTCGTTATTAAACTCGGCTCGAGCGGAATAGACGCTAAAGAATTGCCCTATTTCGGAACCGAGGGCCCATACAACAGGTGCGAAAGAATTTTCCTAAATTCAAACAAAACGAAAATACGATAAATGTCGAGAAAGACAATAGCGATCTGTTCGAAAGAGTGGGTGCCTGATTTACATTGTTACGTTTTTTTTAAGGTGAGGTCCTTGGCAGAGACAATGGGATAAAATGAGGCGTTGAAATGGAAAAAATCCGGATTTAAAAGAATTTTTAGGGAAAAAGATATTTGAAACGTGTGTCGCACCTGATATGTTTACCCACGTTAAATGTAATTTGATTAGATTAAAAAACGACATCGTAAGAAAATATTTTGGGTATAAAATATTAGGAATGATTTACATTGATTTAATCTATTAATTCATGCCAGCGTTAATTTTTTTCAACGTACTGCTGTATAAAATGCTTTCTGATATTCCCTTAAAATAGATTTGTTTTAGTTGCAAAAATTGAACTATTGGAAAATTTTGATTTTTGTAGCCTTATACGCTTGAACATTGCATAATCACCTCCATTATATTTTTTAGATTTTGAAATATTTTTTTATTTCATATATTGGTCGTTAAATTCATACAATCTGAATGTATTTCTATGAATTTAGTACACCGATATATTGTAAAGTCAATATGAATACTTAAATATAATTAAGCAAGAACAACAAAAAGCAATTTACCTTATTACCAAGTTTCATATTCCAAAGCTCGAAATCATGCATTCGGGGTTCCACTTACCTAAAAGACAAACAAAAATTAAATTAATATTTATTTTACTGACAAATTAAATATATTTTATATATAATTGACTAAATAACAGATTGAATCTATGACTAAGTCTATTTTCATGGTCACAAGGAAGTGCTCCGAACAGATAACACTAAGACCCAAATTCAATTTCCGCAAAAAACATTCAACAGCGCAAATGGCAACCGATGATGACAATAGTGGAAAAAGCCACTCTTTCGCAAAGGACCGCACTTAATTAAATTAAATGAATTAACTGGAGGACAAGGATACTTGTTTAAAAATATTTGAGCAAGGATAAATCATGGAAAAAACCCTTAGCATTATTTTTATGCGCCAAGTCCTATGGAAATTGATATTTAAAAATGTGGTTTTAAAGAAAAATTATGATAAATTATCATCATCGATTGCCATCATTTTCTTTGAAATGCTAATGTAATACAAACATCTGATAACCAATTTAGCATAAAAAAGTAAACTAAACTTTTACGATTTCGATCCCACAAAGTCAATGCATAAATTAGTCCTAACCACGTTTCGTAACAAAACTGTATCGACACGAGATATAAATATATATTCCAACATTTGTATCCATTCATTTATCCCCGATCTTTATTACGATGAAAATATAAACTTTAAATTTCAACTGGGAATATAAAAGCGTTTTCGTAATCTACTAATGTAAGTTTACTCTAATGAAAATATCAGTATACGCGGTCAAAGTATGAGCAAGCAGTTATTTTTAGAAAATCTGATGTTTAATTTAATTTTCGTCTATGGACTTGACGTGAAAATAATCAAAGAAAATATCGAGGAAGAAATAGAATTAATTATGAGTTTTGAAAAGTTTATATAGAACGGATTATTTCGAAACTTTTATAGTGAACACTAATTATAAGCAGTCTTATTTGAATGAAACGCGATGTGTTTAATTTTACTCCTCATCCTCAATTTTTATATACTATCGATATTATTTCGTCTTTTTAACTTATTGAAGGTAAAGTTTATGTTCTCATCAGTAAATCCTCACTTGCTAATTTCATGTTTTCACACTTTACAAGTCTACCAAGCGTTTGTCATTTTTTGTCCACGTTTTAGCCAAAAATCCTGAGCAAATTTTAAAAATTTCAAAACCTGCCCAAAAAATACCAGTAAGGAGCTTTGGTAAAAATAGATCTGGCTGTTTTTTTTTGTATTTGTTTAAACAAACATTAGGTGTCTATAATATTAGGTGTCAATTTCTACAAACACTGGGTTAATTCTGTGAATTCAGTAAGGTTTGGAATAATGGAATGGAATTAGGTCTCGCTTTAGAAAATGTGCATTGGACAGATGTTTTTCCTTCCATAAATCTGTAATATATGAACTATTTGTCAGTAATATTATCAAATTGGTACCAAATTGAATATTTTGCTATAGATACTAATACCACAAGACCCTAAAGCAACTATTATTAACCACTTATAAAATCCCTTTAAAAATAAAATAAGAGATTGGACCTGTTTGCTCCTTAGACGTCCATGAGATAAAAAGAACCAAATTACAAATTTTTGATTAACAGCAAAAAAAACACATTCCTACAATGGTGAATTAATTCGGAGTGTTACTGAACATAGTCAGAGAGTTATTTGTTTGATATATGTTATTTTAAGTGATGTAATAATTGCGCAAGTCAAAATGGACCTTTGTGCCTTGCCCTACTCTATTTTCTGTTATTTTAAATGGAGCATTAAACAATATTGATACATTCCATCAAAAATTTTAAATTTGTGTAACAGCAATCAGAACCAGCACTATTCATAAAGTTCTACAAAATGTTCTGATGTATTTCCGTATAAATAATTTACAGTATTTATAATAAATATTGGAAAGCAGTTGATATAATTATAATTTTCCATTGATCAATTTTGATTGATGATAGATTTTTCCTCGAATGTCTGAATAGTACGGGAAGATCCAACAACTTGCCTTAAGGCACGACACCGTGCACCATTAGTTTATTTTGATGCAACAATGCCAATAAAGAGTTATTTTGAATGGAACACCGATGATACTCCCGCTTGACATCAGGATGCATCGAACCTAAAACTTCTGTATCAAAGCTCAGAGCTTTAACCACTAAGCGACGGGGTAGCCCAAAATCTTACGACTTATTAGAAATACAGTGATCATTTGATTTGAATTCTTTCTTAATGAAATGGCGTTTGTTTCCAGGAACATCCTTACAACACCAATTACCATCAATTATACATCTTATTGCAAAACTTTGGCAAACCCACGACCAGCCCTCGTCCTCGTATCACATACGAATTGTTTTTAAGACAAGGCATACTCCATTAGTGAAGCCGAGCTTAATTTCCAACAGCCTTGGCAAGGTTACGGTATGAAAAGGCCGGCAGACACACGTGCCGTGCGCTTTCAGCCGGTGAATAATTCAGTAACGAGGCCAAACGGCGCGGAAGCCTGCGGGCGTGCTGCCTTTTCTTAGCGATACCACCTCGCCGCATAATCGGAGTAAAATATAAATGAGATGTACGCCTCTGGTTTGCAAAACAAACTATGTTTGTGGCCGGTTTGCATAAAGCGTTAATAGGATTTTCAAATGCGCGGAAGTTAAACAAAATTCGAAACAGGGGCATTAAAGCTGCAAATTCTAATTTTCGTGAGAGGGTTGCAAGCGACAAGAATAAAATGAGTTATGATATTAATTATGCATCGGTTAATTTTATTCACTATGTTTTGACGTAGCTTATGAAATGAAACCATAAGACATAAGTAATAAAACATAAGATGGCATTAGTTAAATTGCTGCCATTTCACACTTTAGCAACATCCTGATCACACGGCAGAACTGCCTACTGATCCTGTAAAAGTCCCAAACATATCAATTTTTTATCTTCTACTATAGGTGTATATCATTTAATTCGTTATTTTCCCTACACATCAATATTATCTAGATATTTTTTTCCTCCATCAAGAGCTTTTTGTTATATATACCCTTATCTCCGAAGCTTCTTGCTTTTAGCCGCAAACTTGAAGATGAGTCTAACCGAAAATGTTTTTTCGCCGTTCAAGATTATACGTAAATATGATGGTGCTGAGATAATTTTCGTAAGCTGGTTAGTAGATAGAAAAAATGGGAAATTTTTGTTATAACTATTTGTTTCTCATACATACATACATTATAATTGGTATTTTCATTCTAAATTAATATGATTCCCCGGTTTATATTCCACGTATGTAATAATAAGTGAAATGTGGTTCTATATAGGTAATTTCGTCGAGGTATATACATTACACTTCGGCAAAGTTTACAATTAATGCACCTAATAATGAAGTAAAGAAGAGGGAACTTTAAAATAACTTTGATGGAAACCGTACAAATTTCGCATTATCTCCCTTGTTAACTGAGCACGTATTTTACATAATAGATAACTTAAGTAGTCACAATCTATTAGCCAAACTTTTAAGAATATCTTATATATAAAAATGAATCGCAAAATGTGTTGGTAAGCGCATAACTCAACAACGCCTGGACCAAATTGGCCAATTATTTTTTTTAAATGTTTGGTGAAGTACAAGGATGGTTCTTACTGCGAGAAAAAATCGAATAATTGCCGGGAAAACCCTAAAAACAGCCCTTTTCTTTATCTCATACAAACGTTTTTTAACTGAAACGTAGAATCAATTTGAGCTTTATTGCTATTATATAAAGTTCATATTAAATTACAAGTAATAATCAGGGCTGTTTCTACCTTTATGCGATGCATGCGAAAAATACGAGCGCACGCCTTAGGGGGCGCCAACACAAGATTTGGATATTAAATTTTCAATATAGTTTTTTTTTTTCAATATATAATTTCTTTGCATCTTTTACTCATGAAGACATACAATTCGACCCTCACGACATCGATTAGGAGAAGTTGAAGATGCAATTTTGGATATCCTGAATAATAAAAAATTAAATTAATTTAATCCAACATGAAGTACCAGTGTAATGTTATGGTTATTATGGTCATGTTATACCGTTTAAAAGACTTCAATTTTCAATATAGTGTGGGAATTGAGACTCATCATTTTATTTAAAGCAGTTCTGCATTTAACATCGCTCATATTATTAATGTATATGCATTTTTGGGTGAAGAGTAATTTAAAAAACAATAATTATTATTTTTGGTAAACGGTAAAGATTAGTATATTATATTAAAAATTTGTAGACATGGGTACAGGACAACATCTGTCGGGTCATCTAGTTATTAATAAAATACAAATACCAAAAGCTCAAAATGCACATATATTATCAAGTCTCATATCATCTTCATAATATCAAGTCTTTCTTATACAATTACTAATATCAAGTTACCCGCAACTCAGCTATATATATATATACACTATTTCGATTCCTAATTACCATTTTCGAACCAAAAACTGACAATTAATAATCTCCAACTATCCTTCACTGAGGTTTAAGTCAAGTCTAATATCTAATATCTCGGGTTGATGAGAATCTTTGCGTTGACCGAGCACGTCTCTTCCGGACCGCAATGCTATTATACCTTCCGCATATGCCAATTCATGAACCTGGCCTAACGACCAGATGAGGGCGAATGTTCGCCTGCTTATAAGGATTCAATTGTGTTTTATGGGTGGGTTAAATGTCTACGACACAAATAGGACGGAAGATTGAAGGAATGGGTATAAGATCTTGTAATATAAGTAATATTACATTGGAAAACAGGAAAAATAGAGATATTTTTATTTGAAGTTGATTGTTGAAGATGCAAAAACTGCAAATTTACATTACATTATTAAGAAATATTAAGTGCTGAAGTTAGATGACAAAGTCAAAGACATATTTTTATTTGAAATTAATAGTATGAAAGAAGTAGTAAAAATAGCGTTTTTAAGAAATATTAAATGCTTTTGTGATGATTTTGTAAAAAAATGAAATATGTATGCTCGTTAAGTAAATTTTTAGTCATTAAATATGTTTCGGTCTGCAACTAACGAAAATCATCAGGTATAGAAGACAGTATACCAATTTGAAGCATTACTAAATTTTTCTATCAATATTCAATTATATAATTAATGGTAAACTCTATTTTAAAGGTAATACAAAAGATGTAAAGTCCTGCAAATTTTAATCTTTATATCCAATTAGGAGGAAGTCCCGTAACGCCGGACGGCACCAAGCCCCGGACACTCTATTTAACACGCATTATATAAGCGAGTATAAATCTTTTCATTTCAAAATACAAGTGAAAGGGGCATGGGGGCGGCACACAGGTACAGGATCACGCGCCAAGCCTCGCCTGTGACGCACACGGCCACGGCGACCACTTATGAGAATTTACGTAATTTATTTCAATTATTTAATTTTGTTCTGTGTGAGTGCTGTCACTACATACCCTCATTTTTTTGTATTTCCTAGTCAAAGAATGAAAAGCTCATGGTGAATGCACCATCTGAGAGCATCGGTGTGGCCCAGCCAAAAGGGTGGATTAATAGTTACTTTTTTTGCAATATCTAAGAATATTCGCCAAAGACACATGTGCAGGCATTCCAGAGTGTTGAGATGGCTACATATGTGATCAATGCAGGTTATTTTGAAATGTCCGGTACCAGGTGCCACTGTTTAAAATCATATTTTTTTATACCAAAGTTAGATTGATAGTATTAATTATTTTTAGCAAAGATTGCGGTTTTGTTTATTTAGTTTGATTTCTTACTTTGTAATCTAATATAAATCAAAATTTAATAAACATTTCGTAAAATATTTTTTGATTTATTTATAAATAACCTTAGGTGTCCGCCACTAGGGGACTTTCCCCTACTATTCTTAGTAGTAGAAATTCTATCTGGTCCTTTAGAAAAGTACGCATTTTCGTATAAAAGAAAATAGTTACATTGTAATGATAGTTCACTTAATTAAATTAACAATATTTTGATCAAGATTTTTCAATAATATAAAATGAAACCATACGAACGAGTTTGTTGCAAAGTTATTTAGTTGCTTTTTATTTATCAAAAAGTTTATATTTTTAAACAAACCACATTATTTCTTAATGACTAAGTATATTAGATCAAGTAATTTGTAATTAATATTATTGTTTCATGACATGATGTTTATTTAAAGTCTCCGTTAGTTTTTTCTGAAGTATCTGGCTGAATATTGAACACAAATCGTATCGAGTTTATTAAAGAACAATAAATGTACTTCACAACTTTGTTAATTAAATCTTCGTTCTACTGTTAAATAAAGCAAAAACATCAACTTTTCAATATCCTAAAATCGATCAATAACAATTCCTAAGACATTCCACGCAGTAGGTAAAATTAATTAAACCAACCGGTTATAAATTATGAGGATATGACATGTATTAAATTTTGGGCGAAGCAGCCATATAATTTTCACTCGCAAATGTGTGAACCTCAGCTCGTACAAAACAGATGACATCCTTACAGAAGATAATGACTAAAGCTAAACAATTCCCCAGAAATAATTTATAATGCTTTCATTATAAACCAAAACAAAGGCTGTTTCAAATGCTGAATGAATGGAGGTTTTTATCGACGTATCAAACGCGAAAAGTTATGGTTCTATGTTGAAAATTCACGGAAAATTGCACGAGGCTTTTATTTGCTTTCCCTATAGATAGATTTTCGTTAAAACGATTTTTGCTGCCCCATGGGATAATAAAACAAAAGCCGGATTGGTGATTCATTAATCTTATTAGCTGATATAGAAACATGGAGAGCTAAAAAGTTGATTTTAGTTGAAATTTGGAATCTGTTTTCACAATTTATGATATTTGAAGTTAAACCATTCTAAACAATTTTATCTCCTATTCATTCTCATGCCTGTAGTTAAAATAACACTAAACACTATAGTTTTCTTCATCTTTTTATCAAACTATCATTTTACCGAGTATATAAAATTAATAAAAACTTTTCGAGCCGAAGAATTCTTCATTTTTCAATTGGAACTTTAACTGTAGTATGAAGACAGAGCACGTTTTTCTATAGTTTCGTTTTTATAAAATTGTATTAGTTGGAAGTTCAGTTCTTAAACTTTGCGGATGATAGCACGTATTTCTACATCTAATTAAATTTGAAACTCGTTTGAATTTAACGATATGAAAAACGTGCTCCTAAGTAAGTTGATACAGAACTCGAAATAGTGTTATAGAGTCTTTTGTTCTTTGAAATGGAGATTTTAAGGGAACTATCAAGTGTAAATGTAAAGATACTGTGGGATAGGAAGATAATTTCCGTTATAACATTATGTATATCAGAAAAAACAAATAATCTTAAAAATTAAATTAATAAAATATTATATAGTTAAATAGTCAGGAGAATTCCTCTATTATACAGTGCTTTTAACAAAATTAAACTGTATTTTTACAAAAAAGTAATACAAATTTTTATGTTTACTAAAAGACTAGCACAAACTAATCTTTTAAATTGAAGTAGCAAATAAGTCCGAAGACTTTTTATGAAGATTTTGCTGTCTGTAAAGTACTCCGAGCTCACGCGATGTCTTTATGTGAGGTGTCGGTGCATTTTCAAATAATCCTATGCACCTGCTAATAAATGCTTTTAGTAAATTAAAACATCACTTAAAAGGTAAATCCTAAATAATATACATAGTTTTCATAATTACACCCAGAAACATTTTCAATTCAATTTTTATTACTCCTAATTTAAATTACCCTGTTAGTGTATTTTTGACTGCGCCTAAGTATCTCATTTCTAATGGAGAGAAATAATAACCTGAAATCTGAAGTTAATATCGCGCTTTCATAATATTTGTGTATGTTTTGGATTATCTAGTACTCAGTACAAAACATTATTAACAGGTATTAGATAACGTCATGCCCGTGAGTTTATATTGTATTATCATTCAAGGTATTATCTACCCGTATTTGATGTATAATACATCAATATTCTCTTGGCAGATTAATAACCGAGTAATTCGAACTTATCTCGAACATACAAATAATTACATTCGACTGGTAATAGTAAAAAATCAAAATTAATTAGGGTAATATATTATTTGTAATGTGTCTCTGTTTTTCAAAAAAATCTAGAAAGTTCATTAAAAATATAGCATGTTGTATTTTTACAATTGTCTTTGAAAATATTCCAATCATGATCAAATCTCTGTAAATATAATCAAGAATTTGGAAGCAAAAATTTATAAAAATGAAAATATACCATTCGACTATTTCAAAATCTTTCAGTATAATAAATACACCATTTGATACATTCATACATAAATATATGAGTTTGGGATTTTCGCCATATTGCATTCTGTATAACTATGTTTGAAGTTTCAATTTCAAAGTTATAGAAATTAATATATCAACTAGATTTGTGTATAGTAAGTAAGTACTACAAGTTACTTAATCTTTACATAATTTAGTTCATCATGCAAATACTAAATTGAAGGGATATGAATACTAGATCCTTTAGTGTCCTATGATGCAAAGTCAATTTGAATAAGGTCACGAATAATATTCTTAATAGGACTAGGCCAGAATAGATAAATAATTTGTACAAATTACTACACATTCAATACCATTATTACACATATTGAGAAATAAAACAAATTTTCAGAAGATAATAGAAATTGCAAATGCTTTGATAAAAAACTAGTGATATGGATTCATATAGCAATGTTGCAAGAAACCTAATGATGAAACATACCTGCGTCCATTTTGTATGTTAAATTTACGAAACAGTGTAACGCAACTTTTACGTAATAAACAAAAACGAATCATTTACGTTCAAGCCGATTTAAGGTTACAACTAAACGAAATATGAATGTTTCATTAACGTAACCATAAATATCGTAACGACGTTTCTTCAGTGCTACGTTATTTCAACTTTTGTGGTTTACTGGGTAGTTACCATAACTAAAAATAGTTTAATAAGAATAATCAAAAAAGAAACAAATCAATATATCGGAAAGTACAGGATAAAAACACACATTAATATACATATATGGATCTCGTGGAATTCTAGAATTTTTCACCAATATGCCTAACGATGGTTTCTCTGGGAACAACAGGCAAAAGATAAACTATTATAGTATTTTTATACTTGTAAAAGATTCCATATTCTGTATTTCACAAAAGTATATTTCCAATTCCACATTAACGTCACCGCTTCATAAATTTGCGTGATAAAGATTCTTAATCACAAACAAAACAAACCAACTTCTACGTTTTTTTTCCCAAACCCATTAAACTTTAATCCCTCGACTAAAATAAATACATAGTATTATTAAGGAAATCGTTCGTATTTTTTTCCATGAAAGGTGAGTAGGTCAAAAGCAAAGCAATTTCTTGGAAGAGGTTTAAATGTCACCGGGGCTCGTATGCAGAATTATTTAACATGATACCCTTAACGTGACGTGATAACGCGCTTATCAGGGAACATCGCGATGTCGGGATAATTTAATATTCAGGATAAGCCTCTTCAGAAAACTTTAGTAATTAAACTAATTGGGGATGGAACTTAATTGTGTTTAGTTTTTAATTTAACAGAACTGAGACTTCGACAATACAAATGTATATGTATCACGAGATTAATAATTGCAACACATTTTATTTCATTGTTCTTATTGATCTTAGAAAGAGTAAGCTATCTAGATTTTTTCCAAGAAAGCATTTTAGAGGTATTTTTTGCATATAACTATAACTATAATTTTGCTAATAATTATTTTGATAATAAAGATGTAGATAAATAATAATATTCCATAGAAATAAACACTAAAAATGAGTCAAACCAAGAGCCGAAACGCATGCTATTCTAATAAAGTCATTCTTCTTCATTAATATTTTTTTATTATTGAATGAATGCCTAATATATATAAATATATATATATATATATATATATATATGTGTGTGTGTGTGTGTGTGTATGTATATATCCTTAATATATATATGGTCCTTAGTATGGATGTTTTCGAATTTCCTTGCTCTCTGGGGCTCAAATGATGCTTGCTAATTGGGAAAAAAAAATCTCTGAAAGTTTTAGATCTTAATATTAACTTAAGATAGTCGTACTCCAACCTAAGTTTCTTGGTTCTTCTTCTGTTGTAATTTTTTTATTTATGTTATGCTCAAAATTTTGATTTACTTGTCGCTAAGTTATAAAATTCTAGAAGACGAAGGGAATTTTACCCATGTCATTTCCATAAGAAACTTTAGTTGGGGTGCGGACTTCAACTCAAAGTTAACTCCATCTTAAAGTTAATATTCAGATCTAAAACTTTCGAGATTTTTTGTCAATTTGGAAGCATTTGAGCTCCTAGAAACAAGGGATTTCAAAAATATCCATATTAAGATCCATCCTAATATTTATATATGAGTGTGTGTAGGTATACCTAATACCTACCTGTAGGTACGATATAATATCATAACTAATTAGAATTCTCATACTATCATACTTCAAATAATTTGTCATATTACAATGAGTGTTCTTTCTTGTTTTTATTTGTATATTTATTAAAAGAACTATCTCTACTAGAGAAAATCTAAAAATAATATTCATCAGATGGAAAAATCTTGGTCATTGGGTTGCCATCCAAGAATCTACTCGGTTAAGAAAAATTATCCCAAAAACTCTTAGTACTGAGTTCTGGTCACAGTTCAAATAAATAAAATAGTCGCGTTAACCGAGATTATTGTTAATAGTATTTAATAACAGCTAACTGGCTAAAGTTAACCATTGAGTCGCCTTCTAATGAGGCAAGAAAAATTATGTCAACAACCTACAGAACTCAAAACAATAAAATAAAAAAATATTTTTGAAATCAAGATTTTCTTGCTTATTTATTTATACACTTGTCACTGTGTGTATAACAGGTAACATATTGAATTTAATAAAAACCAACCTCTGTATCAGCGTCCTCTTGCAAGTGAACATCACAGAGATATCATATGCCTTTTCACTTATTTATTTTTGCACATGGATAAAAGTCACATATTGTATAATATTTAGTATATTATATTTGAATAAAAACCGAACGTCCTAATATATAAAAATACTTAAATATTATATAAAACTTTTTTTCACAAACTCACGTTTAGTAGGCTATTTCGGCAGACAATGACTTGCACATGAAGATGTAGCCTAGAACAATTTGGCGATCGATCAAGGACATGCGTTCCAAATAAACAAATACCCAAATTTGCGTATTGAAGGATACGGTGCATAAAAGTCACGTGTATTATCAATTATCGAATACCGCTTCAATGGTACATTCACCTAAAGAATTTTTGGCCAAAATATTTAGCCGCCTACAAAACGTCAAATTAAGGGTTTGTTGATAATGTTACAATTTTCAATTGTAATAGTAATTGAAATAAGGTTTATATTAGGTGAACAAAATATAAGCCTATATATAAAGCCATTAAAATAAAGAAAAGAAAATACAAGCCGATCTCATATTTTCAAGATATATGCTTAACTCTTAGCTAATGAGGTGATGTAATAGTGAATTATCCAATTCATGATAAATATATGGATTAATTAAATAATAGGAAAAATGAAAAATAATAACAATATATCTTGTAGTAAGATAGGAATCTGAACGAGAACCAATTCATGTTGATAAAATTAAGATGTTCTTGCCGGATAATCCGACGTCGGGTAATTCTGAATCGTCTGAGACCATAATTGGGAAAAGTATGTGAGTGAATTTCGTCGGCATTTTCTCAAAAACGATTGCACCAATTTCTGTTTCGACTTTGAAAATTCAACAACTGTTGGAAAGATATTTACTGGAAATCGTCCTAACGGAAATCGTAAAATATTAGAGGCCTACGAAAAGTGGATAAATTATAAAAATTCAAAAAAAAAATGAAATGAACAAACGAATGTTTGTGCTTTATAAAATATGCAATAATATATTTTATAAGTCTGGTTAAATTAAATTAAATTAAATTTACTAAATGTCCTTTACTGAACAGTTGTAAATAAAAGAGTTAATAAAAATTCAAAAAAAAAATGAAATGAACAAACGAATGTTTGTGCTTTATAAAATATGCAATAATATATTTTATAAGTCTGGTTAAATTAAATTAAACTCAATTTACTAAATGTCCTTTACTGGACAGCTGTAAATAAAATAGTTAATAAAAAAAAATAAGTCTGGTTAAAAGAGATCGATTGGAAATCGTATTGACTACTTTTTAGTGTAAGCGAAAACAATTTTCAAAATAAACGGAATATTATTTCTTCAAATTTGCTTTATATATATATATATATATATACATATATAATTAAATTATTTTTTTAATAATTTATAATAATAATTAAAGGCATAAAATCCTGTTCTTTTCTTTGTTGTAACGTTGCCAAGGAGTCCTTAACATTTCACAATAACGTTTCAGCGATGGTTCCGCTGAATGCTTTTTGATTAATGTTCATTTAAACGACGACTTTAATTTCGTAAAACAAACTAATTAAAACGAAGCAAACAGAAATGTATGATGATGGAATAATACAATGTTATATTCGTTTTCAATATCAACTTCGTTGCTGATGACTACGGCTGTAATTCAATTTAATTAACGTATAATAAATCAATGGAAATGATTATTAGTACGAGACGTAATTAGCCTGATTAGTAGATACCCTTTCACAGTTACTTAATATTGTTGGTGCTCGATAATTGACTTTTCATCTATTTTATTAAAATGCATTTGCATTCGAGATCTTTGATGCATTAAAATAATTGAAATATATTTTGTGAGGAGATCACAATTTCCAAGAAAATATCCTTTGTAGTGCTTAACGTTATAAAGCAAACAAAATATACATACATATATATATATATAAATATATATATATATATATATATATATGTGTGTGTGTGTGTGCAATAATTTAGATACTATTAAGCCTTTCAACTTTGATTTTTTAGTTAGAAATGTTAATATCTATCATTTTTTGAATTTTCAGTTACATAAAAATTAAGATACATAATCATAAAGAATTCATATAGGAAATAACTTAATTGCTATAATTAACGTGCTATAATTTATAATTTGTATAAGTTTGTGATTAGTTTTGGGAATAATTGAAGCCAATAAAAAAAACATATGATTTCAAACAAATTGACAAATAGTGGCATCAGATCTAATGCAAGATTTATTTAATTACCATTATTTACCATTTATTTATTTATATTTCATTTCGTAAAGTATCGTTCATTTTGCTTCAATTAGGTTGTTTATATAAATTGTGCAATACATCTCATGAAGTCTATTGGATTCTTCTCTAAAGAAGTAACTTTCTCTACTCAAATTTAAAAAAAGAGTTTCAAACGCTAGAAGCTACAAATAAAAGAACAAAAAACTTAGAATTTGCTTTAAAACAATTTAGCATAATTTGGTCGCAAGTATGAGAGTATTTTCTATTTCAGAAAATTTCGTAAGTAAACAAAGGACGTCTAAGTAGCATTTCGATAGACGTTCTCAGTTTTTTGAAATCATATTTTATTAAACAAAAAAACAATTACAATGTTTGAAATTAATTAATAAAAATTGCTCGGAACAGGCAATACCCGAGTTTAGCTTAATTGTTTTTAAAATTAAAATTGATATTAACAAGTATGTATCAACATGTATAGTTGTAAGTTCTCAAAAACAGATTTTGCAAATTTGATAAAACTTGTCTCACATACATACGACAAGTGACAAAAAAATCTACCAAAATTATTAAAAAATCCAAATTATGCTTATTAATTGAAAAAATTATGTTCTATTATTTATTGCTGAACTTCTAAATCCTGTTTCATTTTTATCCAATTATATTGAATTAACATTGAAAAAATCTAGCAAACTATTTATTTTGGAAATTGTAAATTATGTTCCAATATTTATCACTGATTTATCTGATTCAAAATCATCTACATGCCTAAAAGAATATATGAGTTATGTGTTTATAGAATGCAACTTATGAATTTTATTTCTTAAAACACCACTAATAAATGATAGAATTAATTTTTTTAATTCGCTGTACTATCTGAGTCTAAAACATCTGCTTACTCAATTTCTTCCCGATTATCCATAACTAGGATCGTTTAATTCCAAGTGAGAAACACATGAATAGTTCAAGAGCGAATCGAAAGGCGAAGACGTGACTATGCGTTATACATAGTTAATTCGTTATGCAAAACCGGAAAGCCCGAAAGCTGGCAACGCGGAAGCCCGGAGGAGCTGCTAGATCGAAGCTCAAAGGTAAAAGCTCGTGTTGGCGTTCAGGACACCAAACGTTCACCACACTCGAAGATCACTAGCTCTGCCTAATTAGTAAGACGAGACACTGAATCGATTGTGGAATACATAATGGAATACTTGGAGTCATGGATATGTTGTACATACATGCATCTATACTGCTATGTACTTATCCTGGATTCAAACTGAATTACACCCATACCTCACTCCGTCCTTTCGTTTTACTTTTTTTTGAAGATTAGTACTTTTTATTGATATATTGATAGATTATTGATATTGATAGATAGATAGATTATTGATATATATTTTATTGATTAATTTGAGGTCTTTATAATTGTTGTTGATTTATTTAAATTGAGAGATATCTTAAATTTTTGAAATTATAACATATTGCAAATTACTTTGCGAATAAAGAAGCTCGAAAAAACAAATTTGATGTATTGATTGATGTTTTAGACTGATAAAGTTGTAGTTTTTTGTTCTTTTATTTGTGGCTTCTAGCGTTTGAATTTTTAAAATTATTCCATATTGCAAATTACTTTGAGAATAAAGAATCTCGAAAAAACAAATTTGATGTATTGACTGATGTTTTAGACTGACAAAGCTGTAATTTTTTGTTCTTTGATTTGTGGATTCTAGCGTTTGAAACTCTTTTTTTAAGTTTGAGTAGAGGAAGTTACTTCTTCAAGAAGAAGTCACACTGATTTAAATTAATATATACACTGGTATAAAAATCTAAATTAATATACACAAAACTTTTCTGGGAATTATTGCAGACTGATAAGATATCAAATGCTATTAAACCGATATGATTTCAAGACTCAAAACGCTTTCATCTATCTTTTATATTTGGCTATATTTGTCATTTTCCATTTATACAGTGAAAGCCGACTTTTTTTACTAAAAACCGGTTTTTGAATTTCATAATCTTTGCCAAAACACCGGTTTTGAAAACCGACAAACCCTAAGTAATATATATTTTGCAATCATCTGCAAAAATCTCCGAAAATTTACAGATAGATGACGATAAATAAATATTTTTCTAATTGCATGCTTCTTCATATTTTGTGAAAAATCTTTACTCTTCTTAAAGCAAACCCCAAAAATATTTTGATAGAAATGTTTCAGGCTAGTGATAATTAGTGTCAATGTTCCTACCTCCGGACGTGATTCCTTATTCCTCTGGCCGTATCCAATGAAAATATTACCATATCAGCCCACATCTGTTTGTTGTCAAAATCGCGCATGTCATTCAGATCAAGGCCATTCCAATTTCGGCAAGGCTCGATGTCCTCATCCCTCGATCATAATTACATCACAGCCATCCTAATTGGTAATTAACTTCACAAAAGCTAACGGCTTCGGGTAATAATTCGTCGCCAGCCCGCGGCCCGTTTCACGCGCTACCCGAAATATAATATAAGCTATATATACTATATAGTCAAAGAAGAGATATATACAATTCGGCGGGCATTGTGATGAATACAAATACAAAATGTGTTTGAAACAAACCACGCGACGGAAAATGAAAGCATTCCGAACGATGGTACGTGCTTGACATATACTTGGATTCTACATTATATTCTGTTATTCCAACAGAGAATCGTATAAACGTAGCAATTAGCCAGCTGAAGAGGAATGGAATCAATATTTTGTTCATACCTCTTTGGCAAAACTTTCATTTTTTTCTAAATGGACATTTTTCTGACAATGATTAATCTAGAAACTCTACGAGCAATATATTTTGCAAGTTCATCACCCAGAAAATTATTTTGGCAATCTTTGCCTTTCAAGTCATTCTGAATCATTTAACACCAAAATTGAAAAAAAACTATATTTGTGTATATGTATGTGAACCAAACCTTGACCTTCCATCAACGTTGTTTTCACAAGGGCTGCACCGATTTCAAAATTTAAAAAACAATGCCTGAGGCGTTTCTTTAGAGTTTGCATATTTTTTTGTATATACTTTATTTAACAGCAATCAGAATTTACAAAATTCTATGAGCTATTGTGCTTATGTTTGTACTCACTTACACAGCAAATATACTCACACACAGTCATACACACACATAAATAAATTGGCTGAATTTTTAAAAATTACAATAGATGCCACTCCATTGAGTGGTCAACTAATCTAGCTGAGGTATATATATCAAGGGCTGAGTCTGGTCTTTATCGAAATTGATTTATCTTCAAATCAATTGGAACTTCTCTTTTGAGCCTCCTAGATCGGGGTTCTTCAAGAAGATGTTTCACTATTTCATTGGGATGGGATTCCAACTTCCCAAAATGGCGATGACTGGTACTGCTAATTACATCTTTCACAAATGGTATGTTCAAGTCGTCATGAATAATTTTGTCACTGACATACCAATGAGCGTTTACGATCTGCCTAAGAATTTTTGATTGAGCTCGTTGAATTGCATCAATGTGAGATTTTCTTGCACATCCCCATAATTCCACACCGTAGGTCCATATCGGCTTTATTATCGTTTTATATATTAGTAGCTTGCTTTCAATAGGTAATTTGGATTTGCTACCTATGAGCCAGTAGAGTTCCTTAGCTCTATTTTTTACTAGAGATATTTTTGAAGGTATGTTTGCAAAATTTGATGAAACTTTGCACCGTGATGAATTCACGTTCTTACCGAGTATCCTAAAATATAGGCCGAATATGTTATTGCAATATTTCAATCATAATAAGTTTCCACAATATTAGATCTTTGCTCTTTGTCCTTCATAAAGTTTTTTTGCTGCCCTCGTCAATCAACCGCTTTTTTCTTTTCAATTCCATATGTGAACTTTTTTATGAGGCATAAAGAATTGCAAAGGCAAACCACAATAACTGCATTGCACAGTTTTATTGAATTATAAAACAACGGACGGCTTTATAGGAGTTTAACACGTGCGTGAAACGATCGACGAAATTTATTGAAAAAATGCTATACCCGAAGTCGAAAAGAAAGCTAAGCAAGGGTTAATATTTTCATTAGTCCAGTTTTTTCTAGTCATTTCCATTACTTGGCTGCAAATTTTTTGATCGTTGGAGAGATGATTTGAGTGGTTTTTTAGACCTTTTTAGTTGATTTGGGTGATTTCTTAGTCCTTGGGTAGCAAATCTTCTGATCCTTGGAATATTGATTTGGGTGGTTTCCTAGACATTCTTTGCACTTGGATGCAAGCTTTCTGTTTATTGGATAAGTGTTTTTGGTGACTTTCTAGTTATATTTTTACTTGGCTACAAATCTTCTAATCCTTAGAGAGCTGATTTAGGTGAATTTCTACTCTTTCTTACCATTCCTTGCACTCGGTTCAACTTTCCTGATTCTTTGACAGTCAGAAGAGTTGTACTTGGTTGTTGATCCTCTGATTCTTGGAGAGTTGATATACTGATTTTATAGTCATTTCTTTCATTTGGTTGCATATACTCGTATAATGATTCTTGATTTGGTTTTCAATTTACTCTTGCAAATCTTCATGTTTTAAAATTTTTAAATTTTTGAGTACAAAAAATATATTATTGGTGAAAATTATGATTTCTATATTTAGACCGTTATTTTTACTCCACCTTGCCCAAGGAGAATGTCTTTCCTGATTTATTATTCAGAATATAAGCAAGAATGTTTGGTACTTTTGCGAATTGCCTCGCTTTTCATTCCATATCCTTGATTTATTGTCGTTAAAGTATTCATGAAATGAGAATGCTACCGAACTCTTTGTATATGAAGATCTTTAAGTGGTAGGAAGACAACGATATGAAGGATAATAATACGAAACATTATTCGCGAATAATCCCATTTTTTCCCAGAACCGTAAATTTTAATGGATAATACAGTACATAAATAGAAGGAGAATTTCACAGGTGGTATTTCGAAGCCTACTTATATAGGTGAAAGTAGAACTTATGAATTAGGGATTTAAGCAGAGGGTGTGTAGAAATATGAGAGTAATTGAAATACCACCTGCATGAAATTTTTATATTAAGATGTAATATGCAGTGCTAGAACATCACAACCGAACATAACATACATACATTTATTCAAGTTTACTGAAAATTTTAAAATGAAAATTTTATGATGAATGCTGCAACTGAGAGTATCGGTGTGGCCCAGCCAAAAGGGAGGATAAATAGTGAATTTTTGCAATTTCTAAGAATATTCGTCAAATACATATGTGCAGACACTCCAGAGTGTGGAGATGGCTACCTATGTATTCAATACTGGTTATTTTGAAATGTCCGGTACTAGGTGCCACTTTGTAAAGTCATATTTCTTGTTACCAAAGTTGGATTGATAGAATTAATTAATTTTTAGCAAAGGTTGCGTTTTTGTTAGTTTAGTTTGATTTCTAACTTTGTTATCTAACATGAGTCATAATTTAATAAACATTACGTAAAATATTTTTTCGATTTATTTATAAATATAGGTGTCCGGCACTCGGGGACTTTCCCCCTACTTAATTGAAATTTAGGACCGAATAGCTTCAATTTCTAGAAATGATATATATATATATATATATATATATATATAAATTACAAATATCCACCACAATGGTCTCGGAATTGAAGAAACGTCAAATACAGTGGTCTTTCCACCGGCTGAAAAACTCAGTTTCTACGTCAACAAAATGTTACGTAAACCGAATCGAGCTATATTTACTCTACACGATATTATAAGCAGAGATTTCCAGCTAGTATTTATTATGAATTTGCATGCTAGATTACAAAAGTTTGTATTTATCTAATGCAGATAGCTAAACTTATAACTATTAATATGTGGAAGTTAGGTATGGAGGAGCGAGAGATATTGAAATAGTTTCAGACGATTATCTGGGTGTAAATTATGGTAAATCATATTAAATTTAGGGGTAAACTTAGAGATACGAGGAAATGACGTTTTGGTAAATAATAAATACACTAACCAAAACCAACCAGCCAACTCTGCTACGTAGAAAAATATTAATTTTATATATATATTTTTAACAAGTAGATAATTTATACAAATTTCTATTATATGGAGTATGCCAAGTGTGCATTCTTCCTAGTATTCAATAATTTACTTGCAGACAACTCCTTAATGTTATATAATAGCCTACAAATTTACCTAATGTGTCCAGTAGTCAGTTAATATATGAGACAAAAAAAATTAGGCACATTAGGAAATTCATGCGACTTGCCTTAAGACAAAATGCCATAAACATCTAGTTTAAAAAAGGATTGACAAAAATAGATATATAATTCGAACGTGATTGAAACCATTCCATTGGAATTTCATGAATTCCAGATTTAATTTTACATGTACCAAGAAATCATGAATCATGAAAAAAAAATAATTTCATATATATTTTTGAACAAGTGAATTATTTATACAAATTTCTATTAGATGAAGGATGGCAAGTGTGCATTCTTCCTAGTATTCAATAATTAACTTGCAGACAACTTTTTAATTTTAAATAATAGCCAACAATTGTTGGCTAACTAGGTAAATTTAAATTTACCTAGTGTGCCCAATGGCCAGTAAATATATGAGACAAAAAAATTAAATACATTAGGAAATTCATGCTACTTGCATTAAGGCAAAATGCCACATACATCTATTATAAAAATTGATCGATAAAACAATAATGTGATTAAAACCATTCCCTGATCACAGTAATTTTTCATGAATTGCAGATTTAATTTCACATGAATCAAGTTTTGAAATTCAGGAAGATTATTATACAAAATACATGCAAAATATTTACAATTTAAAATTTAAAACACTACGTAATTATAGTACCTTTAGTTATTCTAATTATATTATTCAGATACTGAAAATAAGTTTCAAACTAAAAACAACAAAGTTGCTGTTAATATTTTCAAATATTATTTTAATATAGCAGTTCTAAAAATCAAAGCTTCTATTTATATATATATATATATATAATATATATATATATATATATATATATATTCCTATTACCACCTATGTAAACAACAGATCTCTAATGGATATTAGATGTGCGCGTCAGAGATTTAAGAAAACCGTTCAAACGTGCAAAATAATTCGACGCTTGATAAACATAAACAAGATCTAAAGTGAAAAATAAAATGCATATACAGTAGGCCCTCGCTTTACACGGCACCCTGGGTACACGGTTCCCATACTACACGGAGCTAAATATCCGACATCCCTCCGACTACACGGACTTCTTATTACGCGGTATTTGGTCAACAGCCCATAAGTTCGTTATGCAAAAGGGTATTGATGTAAATTTGTTATCGACTTTTATCTTTTAGACATGCCTGATTGTATAATAGCCGCCTAAGAACACGTTTGAGCTGACTACTGCGTCGCGCCAATTTTTGAATAAGGTGTCAATGTCCTACACGTCATTTTGTCCGTATTTCTCTTACTTCAAGTTGTATTTCTTGGTCTCCATACAACGCGATAAAAATGGTGCGATTTGTACCAACTCTGAGTCTCTCATAACACGGTTCCCATACTGCACTATGTAAGGTTCCATAGAACGCACTACGAATTAGCCTGATTGTATGTTAAATACGAGTTTCTTATAGCACGGTTCCTATACTGCGCGGTACGCACTTGCCGCGTAAAGCGAGGGTTTACTGTACTTTATACAAAACTTTGCTTTTATACTTGGGGTATTTATTTTTGAAAGAATTTTAAGTAACAAGGAAATGGAACGATGATTCCGGGTTATAAAATAACTCATACCATGGAAATTCAACCGGAAGGGATAGCTGAAGTTTGTTGATTTTGTCCCAGTTCCACATAAAAAACGATAAGAAAATGTAAATAAAATTAAATTTAAACAATCCTTCAAAAACAACAATTTTGTTTTATTTATCTTCCCTAACAAAACCCTGGTCACATATTGGAATTGAATCTTGGTTCAGATATTGATATGAAATCCTCTGGTTCATATTCTCATCAGATCATATATAATGCATTGTGATTTATTCTTAATTCTCAGATATATACAGCATTATATCTGATTTTTATAATAATCAATCACAAGTATATTAATTTCACACATTGATAGTATATGTATTTGTATTCAATATAAAAATTCTAAGAATTATAACGGTGATTGCAGAAAGATTTTCCATCAAGAAATAACATTAAATCCTCTTATACAACGTAACATCCTTGTTTTTCACATTTCATAGAAATATTGGAAAAATTCAATAACATGTGATAAAACTTTTAATAGAATTTCAAATGGAAAAGGGGACATTTTATTCGAAGCTATTTTGTTCGGAATTTATTATAGTTCTTTTATAAATTGTATAGAAGATTTTATAGAAAATGCTAACATTATCTTAAATACATAATCAAAACAAAATTTAATACTGGATACCATAGCTCAAAAATTTATTTGACTATTAATTATTTGGAATTAATTAAATAATAAATAAACATGATTCGTTTTTCTTTTAATATATATATATATATATATATATATATATATAATATATATATATAGATATAATAAATGTAATTAATTCTACTATACTGGTAACAAATAATTCTAATCATAATTTTCTAAAATGCTTCATAATTGTACAAGAACAAGATAATAGTTTTTCTGACACGTCATGGTGAAATAAATAGTTTTCTGAGATCAGACAAGACAAATGGATTTCTCGTAAACTTTCTGACATATTAAAAGCTTATAAGCACTTATTTTCATTAAGAATTTCATTTTACTATTTTTATATACAAAACATTAATTATTAACTAAAAATTCAGGCTAAATTAAAATGACGATCACATAATGTAAAAGATTCTCAAAACCAAAAGTTGAATACTAAAATAAAAAACTTTCAGGGGTTCAATATGTTAATATTTATTTTAATAATATAATGTACAACGTGTACACTGATATCAAGCAGTAGTGATATCATTTGAAAATTAAATAAGGAAATATGTTTTCAATTGAAAATAGCCCTCAGGCTGGGCAAAAAAGAAGTTGTAAAATATTAATATTTCAAATATAACCATGTATCACCAAGGGGAAGGGGGGGTCTGAAAATCCTTAAAACTCGCTCACGTGATGAATGGACACCCCCCTAAACTACAAATATTGAACGAACCAAATTTGGAATATAATTGTAATTAATTTGTTGTTTAAGCATATAAATATTTTAAACAAATTTATCAGTTGTATCATAAATCGTCATGTAATTGTGTGCGTACAATATATATATATGAAAATTAAATAATTACCATAAAGAAGTATCACCTTGCTTTAATAGGCTTTTGAAGCATACTGTTAATATTAAATTTTTGGTTTAGTACAAAAAATAATAGATAAAAAAACATAATAATAAAGAAATACTATAAGGAAATTGAAGACAAAGAAGACTGAAGAGTTATATGAAGATATTTTAATTATAATAGATATTATATTAATGAAATAGTCAAATGAAATGTATATATAAAATATGAAAACTGTTTTCATAATCTCTCATACCAGGCACCTCTGTCTGACTGAGATATGAAAATAATGTATATATATATATATAAATAAATAAAAAATACAGTGAAAACTCTTTGGTGCATTAGTTTCAATGTCTCAAATGCTCAAGTTAAGATTCAACAGCTTGTATACATAATATCGATGAGTAAGTTTACAAAAAGTTTTTATAACATCTTACCAGAAAAGTAAATGCGCTGGTTCATCCGAGGCCACTTTATTTTACACCATGCACAGTCTGCAGTCGTACACTGACACTTTTAACACAAGCCCGCGATTATTACTTTTAAATATCTACGAGAAAGTCGCTTATGGCACTGGCGGCGATTTGCGCACAGTTCGTCCACACTTACAAGTCACAAAACACTTTTCTAACAAAACACAACCGGGTCTGTCGTTAGGGTTCGATTAATAATCAGCAATGGACATAAATGTCGTACTGGATTGATCGTTATCATGGGTCCTGTTGATACTTGTCCCTAACCTAGTTTTTCGGCAGGCGGCGATGTTCGGCGCAGCCTGCTTTCGAAGAATGACGGGTTCGGCACTGTTTGTGCTTCGTCGGACGGCGCGCAGCCCGTAGCTTCCATGAAACGAGGCGCAAGGTTTACTACCACAATGCGCAAGCTCCGGGGCCGAGGTGACCAGATATCGTACACTGTCAATGATGAACCGAAAACTTAGGATATTGATACATATTTTGAAGTAAATTTCTTCGTAAAAGTAAATTTTACTTCTTTGAAGTAAATTTTACTTAGGATATTGATACACATGTTGAAGTAAATTTTGTTAAAAGAGCGATACTACAAATTTTTACTTATTTAGATACACCTCCAACCAACATGTAGCCTGTTTATTTCAAAACTATTTTTTGTCGTGTCTATCAAAGAGATTGTTTTTGTCTGTAATAATTATTGTTTCCCTTTATAATTTATTTTATATTATCTCTTCGTTTAATTTTTTTTTAATAACCAACCCATCTTCCATTTCAATATTTTAATCTTAATATATATTTCTAAACAATTTTGTGTTGGGAATGAGTTTTGAATTTTTTAAGAATTTCAATTTCAATAGCCGTAATGGTCACTGTATATGACGAGTATATTCGTCTATACACAATTTTTTTTCATGACGAATATCTCTCTGCAAACTCTGCAAGCACTTAACTGTTTACTTACCTAATTTATTAATATTTTATTCTTGCATTATAATATTTAACAAAAATTCGTAAAAGTTAAATTTATTTAACGGAATACAATATTGTCCGTAAGATAATATAAAGATAAAGAGAATATAATATTGTCCATAAGATAATATAAATTTAAACGGAATTTAATATTGCCCATAAAATTCAATAATTTTCGAAATAAGAATTATGACTATAATTTCACCTTTTACAAAAATCTGCAAACTCTGTAAACATTTAACTGTTTACTTATCTGGTTTATTAATATTTTATTCCCTCATATCAATATTTACCGAAATATATAAAAGTTGAATTTATTTAACGGAATATAATAAAAGACAAACGGAATACAATATTGTCCATAAAATTCAATCATTTCCCAAATAAGAATTATGGCTATAATTTCACTTTTTACAATTTGACTATTTTGATCGCAATATTATGTTTACACATAACTAAAAAATTAGTTTTCACCAACGGAATATAGTATTGTTCATAAGATAATATAAAAGATAAACGGAATATATTATTGTCTAGTTATTATTGAATTGGGGTATTCTAGTGTAGAGCGATGAGTTTTAGGTCATTTTTAAAGTGTCGTAAAACAAAGCATTGAATGTTTTTCATTTTTTTACCACTTACAATATTTACTTATGATACATAAATTAAAAAAAAGTTGAAAATTGAAGAAACTGGCAGCTAATGAAGTGGGGGTCTCAAAAAATTGGCACCTTAGTCTTGACCATCTTGACATGATTTCAGCCCTCCTAGTCATCCGAAATAAAAGAAATAAAAAGATTATTAATCTACAATGATGTCGCAATCGTCCGAACTAGCGATGAGTGAAAAAAATTTTTTTACAAATTGGCGACTGTTTGATAAAAAGTGTTTTTCTACTGTTTTTTTTTTTTTGAGTTTCTCAATTTTTTTAAAATAGTAAAAATTGGAATTTGGGGATAATCCTAGTTCGGGCTATAGATAGGTCTATAAACAAGACTCTCTGAACTTTTCAAGTGAATCGGTCGAGTAGAACTCGAGAAATCGTGTCAGCAGTACTGAATAAGTCTGTGAGAAAACGCATTTAAAGTTTTGCGTGAAGCCAAACCAGTATGGAGACCGAGTCAGTAAAATGCCTATATCTCCGAAAATAATTCAAATTTTCAAAAACCTTCTCGTACCTATATTCTTAGATAGTTAAACTTTGAAAATATGAAATAAAAAAACGATTTTTTTTGAATTTCTACACTAGAATATCCCCTTAAACGGACTCTAATATTCTCCATAAGATTCAATCATTCAAAATAAAAATTTGGACCATAATTTAACTACTAATTTCATTTTTCACAATTTTATCATTTTGGTCAAATTTCATATTTCCTCATAACTAAAAAATTCAATTTTCACCATCCAATATATACATGTTAACAGTGTAACATCCGTGCGAGACCTTGTACTTGCACGGAGCGTACTCCCTCTACGAGGGCGGCCCGCACCCGCTCGTTTGGGGTCTATTGATCCCCGCGCTCACACGGGGGCCACTAGAGCGAGCGAGCCAGCTAGCGACAGCAGTCGACATTCGCATAGACTTTGTCCGAAATATAAAGGATATATTACATACATGTGATTTAAATGACAAAAACCCAATGACTAACACCTTCTGATAATTCATTCAGATATTTATTGCTGCCATTTGTTTGCTGATTGCTTATTGTATACTCAATAAATGTTTGAAAGATTACTTACACAATAAATAGACACTTAAATTTGTTAAAATATCATAATCCTAAAATTTGTTAATAAATTATTATATTGTAAAGATTATTAAAATACTTGTTAACTTTTTAAAAAATACTTGCAACAAACTAACTATATTTAAAAATAATTAAAATTAACTAAATATAATAAATTAATAATAAATAATAAGTGATAAATTAGCTAATAATTAATTAAATTATTTAAACCTATAAAATTTGACTTAAGCCTTATTAAAATATTATTATATCGACGGCTTGTAAAATGAATAAATAAAAAATACTTACAATAGATCAAACACGTTGACTTCACTGATACAAAAATTATCAGTAATTTTAACTAAACAGATTACTTAATAGTTTTTTATTATAGTAATTTTTACACATTACCCAAATCTACAACTACTGTAGGATTAAAAAAGATTACACATATTAATAAAATTAAGAAATATATTTCTTACTAACTACATATACGTAGTTAAATTTTCCTTGTCAGTCATATGTGTTTGACGCTAAGAAGTTCTACATGAGCCATGTCAGACATATATTTGATAGAAGAAGAAAAGTTTTAATATTGAGCGATATCAGTCATATATGTGT
>NW_020539724.1:10391482-10435669 GCF_003426905.1 Ctenocephalides felis | reverse complement strand
TTTAATTATTTAAATTTATTAATTTAAAATTTCATCTTGAAGCGATTTTTGAATTCTTCTAAATTTAACATTAAATTTTAAATTATTTTAAATAATGATAAATAATAATTTTTATATAGAAGTTTGAATAAAATTTGCTTGATATTGAAGATAAAGAGATGATGCATAGTATAGATTGGCCAAAGAAAGGAGAAAAATTCTGCCATTATTTTGCTTATAATTTAAGATTTATATATTGAATAAAATTATCATTACCATTTTCTTCAAATTTGATCCATATTTGTCGATTTAACTAATTGATGCAACATTTGCGAATTGTTGCCATGTGTTTTACCGTTGACGTTATTAATAATACGAGTCAGCACTGTTTACGACACATTAAACTGATTTTATGGCCGACAATAAAATCGAAATTAATGGAAATACCATCATTATTAAATTGCTCCTGGAATAAGTCAAGCATACTCAATATTTGACCTAAATATATACATGTCGATGAACCATAAGGTATAAAACAGTATTTTTTGTAAAAAAAAAAAACGATTTCAACATGAAATTAGAATAATTTTCTAAGTCAGGTTTTCTTACTGATTTCTCATACCAATATCAGCAAATAATTTTGGAAGTTTAGATGAGTTTAGATTCTATCAGATAAAATGGCCTTTCAAGTTTAATTGGAAATTCTAGCAAATGGGTCAGTGCTAGAAATTACAAAAAATCAGGAGCATTTAGGAATTCAAATAATCAAAAAAAAATCATTTGTGAAATAAAAACAATCTTTTTTTTGCAATTACTTAAAATCATAAAATTTTCTATCGATCTATCATAGTTTGCAACTAAATTAAAATATATATAGTCTAAGTGAATCAAATTTTATTTTTCATTTTGGATAGAGCATATTAAAGACCATTATTCTAAAATATTTTATATAAAAAGTTCAGTATGTATCTCATGTTTTAGTTTGTGCAACAGCTTTAAAATAATTTAATATAATATGGCAACTGAATCCTTCAATTATACTGCTATTATATTTTATCAAACTTACTATTATGATATTTGCATTTTGTTATATTTCGAATATTTGGATTAATGTGCCCAAATAACAGCTTGCCACTTTACTCCGAAGCTCAAAACGCTGAATACATAATGAATAGGCGATATAATCGCTCGCAACTCGAAGGTATACTCGTATATAATAAAAACAGTTTTTGCCATGAAAAATGTTATTTTTGTTTAAATGAATTTTTATTTTGAATAAAAAAAATATTCGCGTGAAATGTTTTTTTTACATTAAACAGCCGTTAAAATTACGTGTAGGATTATTTTTAAATTATTTACTACATAAATATGTAGATTATATTTAAGTTAGACTATTTGTATTTCTTATCAATTAAACTAAATGTTTTAATTAAATTATTTAAAACCGGTTCAAAATTCGCGCGCAACTTTCGTCTATCGTCGATATTTTATGTCGTTGTGTTGGTACACATGGCGTTAACTTTACTACGGTTTAATTCGTTTGGTTTTGACAGACAACATGGCGGACATTTTGTGTTTTTCTGTTATTAAAATTAAATTGATTTAATATGTGTTTGAAATATAAAATAAAGTGCTTAAAATGTTTGATATATTATCAGTGGTGTACAGTGAATCAGCAAAAAGTAAAGAAAAGTTTACAAGTAATGTAAGTACATACCTTCATTATTTTCGTTCTTCAACACACTAATATTGACATTGAAAGTATTCAATTTTTTTTAGAAGAACTAGTTTAAAGATGCAAGTTTCTATTCACTAATTAATAATTTAATCAACCGATTATGATGCACGTCTATCTTTTAATTATCTGACTGTACTACAAATACTGCATAGAATACTATTTTTTCACCGCAAATAAGTTAAACTGTCAATTAACACAATAAAAATAACATAGAAATAATTTCCAAAATTAGTTTTCGTACCAACAGTGATCAATTTTCATTTAAAATTCAAAATACTGGTGCAAGTTTCTATTCACTAATTAATAATTTATTCAACCGATTATGATGCACTTTATACTTGCTTATCAATGGACGCACTTCTATCTTCTGCCTAAAATCCTCGAATACGTTTAACTGACAATTATCAATTTTTTATGTCGTTTGGTTGGTACACATGTCACGAACGTTAGCGCACTTTCAGTTAGTTCATTTTTGACAGTTAATATGCAAGACGTATTTAGTGCTCTAAGATATTTTATTATTAAAAAAACAAATAGCATTGAATTTTATATAAAATATGAAATCAAATGCTCTAATAATTTTAGATTGTTGATAGTTACTTATAGTGAATTTGTTCCGAAGAAAAATAATGTTTATAAGATATACAAGTTACACAATCTTCCGCCATTTGCATTTTTCATCTCAAAAAAACTAATTTTTCAATGACAATTGGTAAGTTTACTTTTTGTTATATAATAAAAATATAAACCAATGAATTTTATGGTTATATATAAATTGTGTCAAAATTTATGTGCAAAGTGTATTCCTTCGATTATATTAAAACCAATACTTCTTATTTTTGATTGTGAGTACTTGCGCTAATTAATTTTAATTTGGAGGAAGAGTTACTTTCAGCAAGCACATATACACTTATATATATTCATAAATCTTTTTATATATTCTTTATCTACCACTTTGTCTCATAAAATTGTATAAATAATAATTGTTCGTATGTGATATATCCATATATACATTATCAACATTAATTTACCTAAGAAATTATGCAGATACAAACAGTTTACAAACTGTTCTTTGTTTTTAATGTTTTCCTGCGTACGTTTTAATAGTGAGGAAGAAAACGCCGCTGGCTTTGATTAACGATTTAATGAACTTTTGAATTGCTTTAATGTAATCCAGCTGAGAGAGAGAGGTTTTAAATTAATAGCAAAACGTTTGAAATGGAATGCCATTTAAAGTTTTACTAGATTTGGTTCTACGGAAACTTAATACCTTTATAGGAGTTGATATTCTTTGGATAGAAGTTTTGCGCAGGTTCTTATTAAGTAGTTTACACATTTTAGCAATATACCGGGACAGAGGAATAATAAGAAATTTAAATTGAGGGTTCAATATTAGGAAAAAATACTCCTTAAGGAAATGATACACAAATACTCTATATTGATACACAAATGAATATTTTGTTCCTGAACGTTTATTTCCATTCCCATGATATAGTATGAGTCTCCTCGATAATGGATGGATTGATGTTTTATACGAAACTCCTTTAAGCAAATAACAGGAAGAACCTCTTACACAGCTTTTTATTTAATTTTGCTGAAAGGTGTTAAATGTATTCGTTTCAGAAACATTCTAACAAGAATGATACTTCAGAAAGTGTACACACAAATTCTATCTGTTTGAATATTGATACCATTATTGGGTAGAGAAATAAAATAGAGTTAAACCGAGGAATGGTAAGCCAAAAAAACATGTAATCACTTATTTTGTAACTTCTAATTATTTTAATTATTTTGATTAATTATTTCTGTAATTTAGTAAAATTTAGTAAAATACTACACGTATGGAATTATACATGATTACGTTTGTATAATTACCGAAAAATTACTCCTAGTAGATTCTCCTAACTGGCCATATATCATCATAATTTTACCCTCATATTTTAACAATTTCTGCTCATTTTTTTCTTTTACAGACCATAGAATAAATAAATTAAAAAAATACAGTAAGTATAATTGACCAAGGTGTTGTATATATATGTATATTAATTATTTCTTTCTTACAATCATTTAATCATCAAATACAAATGATTAAACTGCATTATGAAAATTTAGTTTTTCTTGTTCAGGAGCATGTAGAACAAAATACTATCATCACCTGAATATACTCTAAATAAAAAATATATTTATCACAGTCAGCAAAATTCTTCAATTAACAAATCTATATTATTAAAAGTCAGCACATTTTATACCAGGTGTGCTATACAAATTGCGGAAATAAAACCAAGAATCTTGGTTTTATTTATTATATAGTATTAAAAATTTACAGTTTGGTAAATGAAGTTCATATCTAATGGTTGTTGGAATAATATCCCTATATTGAAGGTTTTTATTGCTTTATTTTTTTTAATATAAATTCATGGTCAACCAGTCCATTAATCAAAACTTTTGTTGTCTTCTGAATTTTATCTATTATAATCAAATTATGTTATATCATATATTTTCATATTGTTAACAATTTCTGCTAACAATTTTATCCAACAGATTGCAGAATAAATTGAATGAAAAATTTATATAGTTCATTATTCCAAACTTGAAAATTTTATAATCAAACCACTTTTCGTAGGCCTATAATATTTTAAGATGTTCGTTAAGACATGATCTCTATCACCGTACAAAGTATGTTGAATATTCTATTATTAGTAGCGTGATCTATTATGATAACTATGTTTTAAGTGGGTACCACTGTTAAAATATCCTATGTTACATTTTATATCCGTTTTAGGAATGATTCTGATTTTAGCTTTGTGCGAATAAAGAAGTAATTTTGATAGTAGATACGTGTTTCCTTTTCTAAGTGGTAATATTTCCTAAATTTCTACAAAGTATGAACAAAATTGTCGAAAAAAAACGTTTCTACACACACATATTTGTTCAAAGTTTGGAGTGAAATGGCTCAGATTTGAAACATCAAGAAAACAAATTTAGCATATGCGATTAACTAGCAAAAGCATACAAACTTCTCCTTCAAGAAGTTAAAAATACCACAAAAAATTTAAGCACAAATTACAAGGCTGTGTTTAAAATAAGTTTGATGCGTACTATCACCTTACCCCATAGAGTGGAATACCTGTTCCCTTTAGTAAACAAGTATCGTCATGGCTCGAATTCGTGTCAAATGTATCTTTTACCATTGTCGACCTGATAAATAAAACTTGAAGCTCGTGTTTTGATCTATAGCTTCAAAAGGAATAAATTCATACCACCCACATTATGATGCCGCCCGATCGATGTCGGGGTTTCCAGGCCAGGGCGAACTGCGAATAACACAGTTTGCTCGCTATCGTGTCATGAACTATGTATTAAAAACAACTTCTAGAACGAAAACATCGTCTGCGAACTTATTTTCCAGAGGATAAAACTGGTTGGACAGAGAGAAGAGCTCGTTTTCGGATCAAAGGACAATTGACGCTTCAGAGGATAATAATGGATTGAAATTTATTTGTTCCAGGACCATAATTGTTGTAAGAGGAATGTAAAGTTTGAATTAATTAGATGATTATAAAAAAGACCAAGAATCAATAGACATATCTCGACCTAGACATATTTATAAATCCTATGAAATACATATTAGAATCAACTTCACTTATTTTCAGAGGATATTATTCGATAACTGATTGAAGGAGAGGGAGAAATGCTGGTTCCAATATCAAAATGCGATTGAAGCTTCAAGAAATGATTTATAGAGATAATAAATCTAAAGTATTAGAATATAAAATTATTATTATAAATCTGATTATAAAGCTGGACTTATTCTTCTGAGGATAAAACTGGTTAGAACAGAGAAAAAGGAGCTCGTTCCAGACCAAAGGACGATTGACGCTCAAGGGATAATAATGGATCAAAATTTATTTGTTCCAGGTCCATAAATATTGTAAGAGGAATGTAAAGTTTGGATTAATTAGATGATTATTAATAAAAGACCAAGGTATCAATAGACTAATCTCGATTTACAAATGCCATGAAATTCATATTAGAATCTTCTTCTAAAGCAAATATCATCTACAAACTGGTTGAAGCAGAGGTAGAAAAGAAGCTTCCAAGATCAAAAGACGATTGACGCTTCAACAAATGATTTATAAGGATAAGAAATCTAAAATATTAGAATATATAATTATTATTCAAAATATGATTATAAAATATGTATTTGACTAAACTTATTTTTCTGAGGATAAAACTGGTTGGAATAGAGAGAGAAGAGCTCATTTCTGGATCAAAGGACGATTGACGCTTCAGAGGATAATAATGGATCGAAATTTATTTGTTCCAGGTCCATAATTGTTGTAAGAGGAATATAAGTTTGAATTAATTAGATTAGCGTAATTCGACAGCGTAATTCGATTTTGATGCAACTTGACATACATTATTACTAACTTTACTAAGATTGTGACCAAAATTTAAAGTTCGATCATTCAATAGTTTCTGAGATATGGGATGTTGATGGGTGGCTCGCTCCGCTCTCAATACTAGTATTGAAACAGATTGTACGTTTTCAAAATGCTTAATTCGATTTTGATGAAACTTGACATACATTGTTACTATACTTTACTAAGATTGTGACCAACATTTGAAGTTGGATCATTAAATAGTTTCTGAGATATGCGAGATTGATGGGTAGCTGGCTCCGCGCTCAATACTGTTAGTTTAAATTATTTCTGAATATGCCGTGGACCCCCATTTTTATTTCGTGTACCCCCAAATTTTGTTTTCCCTGCCGTGGACCCCTTGAAAGTTGCTATGGTTCCCGGGGGTCCATGTGGACCACTTTGGGAATCACTGATCTAGACTCTACATTGTAGGGTATTATATTCTATAGAGAATATATAAGTATATATAACAAAAATAAGAATGTTTAAATTTGGCCAACTAGTTAATTATAATAAGGCAACGATATTGAGTTATTTACTACACAGTTGATCCACAAATCTAAATTCTCAAATTATTCTAATGTGCTGAAATGCTTTCAAGCAAAATTGTTGTTGATGTATGAGCTTCATGTTCTATTATATGCTTCAAACACAAAAACCGACCTCAAATTACTTATAATCCTATTAGTGTATATTGTAAGGATCAATCAATAAGACAAATCAATTTATAATCAACTTTGCAAAGTGTGCAACCTTAGCGAAAGGCATTTCCTACAATTTGATGAACGTGATGAATGGAAATGTATATATAATATGAATAAAATCTTGGAAGGGTGAGAAAGAAAAAAGGTTTCGGAACAACTTTATATTCCAAGACGTTTATAAAAATACAAAATATAATATAAAGTTTTGTCCATTACAATTTAGTCCAGAAAATTGATGAAGTTCTAAAGCAGTACACCATTGTTGTCATTTTTTATGATTTAATTCTCCCTCGTGTTTCGTGTGGATCTATTATATGTACCTCCTGAGCATAATGATAAATGATTATAAAACTTTGTCGAAGTTTTAAAGTCAATTAGAGCAATGCAATAACAAATTCCAATTCAAGGCGCTCGTTCCGGCAGCTTAATATATTCGCAAGGGCCATCAGTCTTATCATCTACCTTAGATTCTATTCGTGAGCGAGGACGCTTTGGATATTGCCGACGCGGAAGAATTTCATAGAGTTTTCACTATTGAAATATACGGGAAGTAGACGGAGAGCTGAATGGATAACTTATTAAAAAAATAATTAGTGGTGCATGGCATACTTAAGGCAAATTAATAGAACTTCCCGTACAGAAATTAATCATTTGAGGAATGAAAATTATCAATAATTAATAAGAACTTATCGTAGATTAATAACAGTTGTTTCGTATATTTTTAAATGATTATTATAAATACTGAGATATTGTTCTAAATTTTAAATTTTGTTCTACATTGTAAGTTTTGTTCCAAAACTTAGATCTTGTTCCAAAATTTAGATCTTGTTCTAAAATTTTGATCTTGTTCCAAAATTTAGATCTTGCTCCAAAATTTAGATCTTGTTGCAAAATTTAGATCTCGTTCCAAATTTTAAATCTTTTTAGATCTTGTTTTAAATTTTAGTTTTTTTCTAGTTCTTGTTCTAAATTTTAGAGATTGCTCTAAACAAATGCAATAATTTTAGTATGAAATTCAATCATTATTCAGGTTTTAAAAAAAATATCTTAAACTATAATTTAACTCTCAAATTATAAATCTCATAATTATAAGTAGACTTTCTGTAATGACTCACTCTTTTCATTTTTAAAATTGAAAATCTAGAGATATAGATATATAATCTATAGATAATTATAAGCATCTAATAGATTTTTTTTTCAAAATCAATTATTTTATTAAGACAAGCAGAAAGTTCTTTGAATCATTTAAATCGGACGATTAGTTCTCTCAAAAACTGCCATTTTTTACACATTTAGCTCCGTATCTTCGAAATGGCTGGGCCTGCCTTTGCCAAAAACTATTAAACACTTCTCCCAATCATTACTAATTGAATGTTTTTTAGATCATTCAAATGGGAAGCCCCGTCTCTCAAAAACTCGATTTCTATTTTCTGCACTTTTTGCTCTTTATCTCCGTAACTGCTGGACCTGCCTTTGCCAAAAACTAATCAACATATCTCCCTATCAATAGGTATCGAATGTTTTTTGAACCATTCAAATCGGTTGATCCGTGCGCCCGAAAACGTGACTGGAAATTTGTATCCATACATACATACATACACACACACATCTATTTTTTCTGAGGTATGCCAAAATGTTCAGAAACCTTCAAAACGTCGAAAAATGTAAAAATTTTCAATTTCGATTTTCGGCCCATTACAATAACTTACCCTACGGGAAGTAAAAAAAACAAAATGCCACATTAAAATGAAAATTACTTATATTTTTTTCAACTAAATTCGTGGATGATGAATACTTTGTGAATGTATTTTAGCTAATTTGCTGAGATTTTTATATAAATTACTACTGGATGTATCCACCTAAAAAATACTATCAAAATATTACTATTTAATTTTTTTATCACTTTTGCCCAGCTCTCCTTTAAAACAGTCAGTTGTGCTTTTTCGCTAACGACCCTCACAGGGACACCCACGGTGTCGTTATTAAACTCGGCTCGAGCGGAATAGACGCTAAAGAATTGCCCTATTTCGGAACCGAGGGCCCATACAACAGGTGCGAAAGAATTTTCCTAAATTCAAACAAAACGAAAATACGATAAATGTCGAGAGAGACAATAGCGATCTGTTCGAAAGAGTGGGTGCCTGATTTACATTGTTACGTTTTTTTTAAGGTGAGGTCCTTGGCAGAGACAATGGGATAAAATGAGGCGTTGAAATGGAAAAAATCCGGATTTAAAAGAATTTTTAGGGAAAAAGATATTTGAAACGTGTGTCGCACCTGATATGTTTACCCACGTTAAATGTAATTTGATTAGATTAAAAAACGACATCGTAAGAAAATATTTTGGGTATAAAATATTAGGAATGATTTACATTGATTTAATCTATTAATTCATGCCAGCGTTAATTTTTTTCAACGTACTGCTGTATAAAATGCTTTCTGATATTCCCTTAAAATAGATTTGTTTTAGTTGCAAAAATTGAACTATTGGAAAATTTTGATTTTTGTAGCCTTATACGCTTGAACATTGCATAATCACCTCCATTATATTTTTTAGATTTTGAAATATTTTTTTATTTCATATATTGGTCGTTAAATTCATACAATCTGAATGTATTTCTATGAATTTAGTACACCGATATATTGTAAAGTCAATATGAATACTTAAATATAATTAAGCAAGAACAACAAAAAGCAATTTACCTTATTACCAAGTTACATATTCCAAAGCTCGAAATCATGCATTCGGGGTTCCACTTACCTAAAAGACAAACAAAAATTAATTAATATTTATTTACTGACAAATTAATATATTTTATATATAATTGACTAAATAACAGATTGAATCTATGACTAAGTCTATTTTCATGGTCACAAGGAAGTGCTCCGAACAGATAACACTAAGACCCAAATTCAATTTCCGCAAAAAACATTCAACAGCGCAAATGGCAACCGATGATGACAATAGTGGAAAAAGCCACTCTTTCGCAAAGGACCGCACTTAATTAAATTAAATGAATTAACTGGAGGACAAGGATACTTGTTTAAAAATATTTGAGCAAGGATAAATCATGGAAAAACCCTTAGCATTATTTTTATGCGCCAAGTCCTATGGAAATTGATATTTAAAAATGTGGTTTTAAAGAAAAATTATGATAATTATCATCATCGATTGCCATCATTTTCTTTGAAATGCTAATGTATACAAACATCTGATAACCAATTTAGCATAAAAAAGTAAACTAAACTTTTACACGATTTCGATCCCACAAAGTCAATGCATAAATTAGTCCTAACCACGTTTCGTAACAAAACTGTATCGACACGAGATATAAATATATATTCCAACATTTTGTATCCATTCATTTATCCCCGATCTTTATTACGATGAAAATATAAACTTTAAATTTCAACTGGGAATATAAAAGCGTTTTCGTAATCTACTAATGTAAGTTTACTCTAATGAAAATATCAGTATACGCGGTCAAAGTATGAGCAAGCAGTTATTTTTAGAAAATCTGATGTTTAATTTAATTTTCGTCTATGGACTTGACGTGAAAATAATCAAAGAAAATATCGAGGAAGAAATAGAATTAATTATGAGTTTTGAAAAGTTTATATAGAACGGATTATTTCGAAACTTTTATAGTGAACACTAATTATAAGCAGTCTTATTTGAATGAAACGCGATGTGTTTAATTTTACTCCTCATCCTCAATTTTTATATACTATCGATATTATTTCGTCTTTTAACTTATTGAAGGTAAAGTTTATGTTCTCATCAGTAAATCCTCACTTGCTAATTTCATGTTTTCACACTTTACAAGTCTACCAAGCGTTTGTCATTTTTTGTCCACGTTTTAGCCAAAATCCTGAGCAAATTTTAAAAATTTCAAAACCTGCCCAAAAAATACCAGTAAGGAGCTTTGGTAAAAATAGATCTGGCTGTTTTTTTTTGTATTTGTTTAAACAAACATTCTATAATATTAGGTGTCAATTTCTACAAACACTGGGTTAATTCTGTGAATTCAGTAAGGTTTGGAATAATGGAATGGAATTAGGTCTCGCTTTAGAAAATGTGCATTGGACAGATGTTTTTCCTTCCATAAATCTGTAATATATGAACTATTTGTCAGTAATGTTATCAAATTGGTCCCAAATTGAATATTTTGCTATAGATATTAGACACTAATACCACAAGTCCCTAAAATCAACTATTATTAACTACCTATACGAATTAGGCATTAATAATTTACAGTATTTATAATAAACTAGATGACCCGACAGACGTTGTCCTGTATCCACGCAAACATTTTTTTAATATGATATACTAATATTTACTGTTTATCTAAAAACAATAATTATTGTCTTGTAGACATGCAGATATTTCATTTTTCTTATTCATATTTTTGAATTTGTTATACATATTCTAATATTGTCTAGGTTCTTAAGTAAATTGAAATTTTAGGCAGATGATAGTTTTCATTTATTTTTAATGCAAACAATGACATGTCGTTTTTTGCAATGTTTTCCATTTATTTCTACAATATTAAACATACATCCCAGAACTTTATAATCACATACATCCTAGAAAATTCCCTTACACATTTCAGAAGATTTATCAAAATTCGAATAATCGTTAGAAGAAGGAGTATACAGTGAGCTGCTTGTAATTTAAATATGAAATTTATATATAGCAATAAAGCTCAAATTGATTCTACGTTTTAGATAGAAAACGATTGTATGAGAAAAAAAAGGGCTGTTTTTAGGGTTTTCCCGGCAATTATTCGATTTTTTCTCGCCGTAAGAATCATCCTTGTACATCAACGAACATTTTAAAAAAAGAATTGGCCAAATTGGTCCAGGCGTTGTTGAGTTATGCGCTTACCAACACATTTTGCGATTCATTTTTATATATAAGATATTCTTAAAAGTTAAGCTAATAGATTGTGACTACTTAAGTTATCTATTATGTAAACATGCAAACAATGCAATATTATGTAAACATGCAAACGACATGCAAACAACGGCATGCAATTTTTGCAATGTTTTCCATTTATTTCTACAATATTAAACATACATCCCAGAACTTTATAATCACATACATCCTAGAAAATTCCCTTTACACACTTCAGAAAGATTTATCAAAATTCGAATAATCATTTAGAAGAAGGAGTATACAGAGAGTGCTTGTAATTTAATATGAAATTTATATAATAGCAATAAAGCTCAAATTGATTCTACGTTTTAGTTAGAAAACGATTGTATGAGAAAAAGAAAAGGGCTGTTTTTAGGGTTTTCCCGGCAATTATTCGATTTTTCCTCGCCGTAGGAACCATCCTTGGACTTCAACAAAACATTTTAAAAAAAGAATTGGCCAAATTGGTCCAGGCGTTGTTGAGTTATGCGCTTACCAACACATTTTGCGATTCATTTTTATATATAAGATATTATCAAATTAGCACAAAATTGAATATTTTGATATAGATACCGATACCACAAGGCCCTAAAGTAGCTATGATTAACTACATATACAAATTAAGCACTAATAATTTACAGTGTTTATAATAAATATTGGAAAACAGTTGATATAAGTATTATTTTTCATTGATCAATTTTTATTGATGATCGACTAGATTTTTCCTCAAATGTCTAATTAGTACGGGAAGAACCAGCAACTTGTCTAAAGGCACAATGCCATGTTATTTTGATGCAACAATACCAATAAAAGGGTTATTTTCAATGGACCGATGACATCAGAATGTATCGAACCTAAAACTTTTTATTCAAAGCTCAGAGCTTTAACCACTAAGCGATCGGGTAGCCCAATATCATAGGAGCTATTAGGAAGTCTGTAATCATTTGATATGAATTCTTTCTTAATGAAATGGTGTTTGTTTCCGGGAACATCATTACTACACCAATTACCATCAATTATCCATCTTATTGCAGAAGTTTGGCAAACCCACGACCAGCCCTCGTCCTCGTATCACATACGAATTGTTTTTAAGACAAGGCATACTCCATTAGTGGAGCCGAGCTTAATTTCCAACAGCCTTGGCAAGGTTACGGTATGAAAAGGCCGGCAGACACACGTGCCGTACGCTTTCAGCCGGTGAATAATTCAGTAACGAGGCCAAACGGCGCGGAAGCCTGCGGGCGTGCTGCCTTTTCTTAGCGATACCACCTCGCCGCATAATCAGAGTAAAATATAAATGAGATGTACGCCTCTGGTTTGCAAAACAAACTATGTTTGTGGCCGGTTTGCATAAAGCGTTAATAGGATTTTCAAATGCAAAGTTAAACAAAATTCGAAACAGGGACATTAAAGCTGCAAATTATAATTTTCGCGAGAGAGGGTTGCAAGCGACAAGAATAAAATGAATTATGATATTAATAATGCATCGGTTAATTTTATTCACTATGTTTTGGCGTAGCTTATGAAATGAAACCATAAGATCGCATTAGTTAAATTGCTGCCATTTCACACTTTAGCAACATCGTGATCACACGATCTCCTACAATTCCTGGAAAAATCCCAAACATATCAATTTTTCATCTTCTACTATAGGTGTATATCATTTAATTCGTTATTTTCCCTACACATCAATATTATCTGGATATTTTTTTCCTCCGACAATCAAGAGCTTTTTGTTATATACACCCTTATCTCCAAAGCTTCTTGCCTTTAGCCGCAAACTTGAAGATGAGTCTAACCGAAAATGTTTTTTCGCCGTTCAAGATTATACGTAAATATGATGGTGGTAAGATAATTTTCGTAAGCTGGTTAGTAGATAGAAAGAATGGGAAATTTAAGTATTTGTTATGCTTTTACACCCAGTCTATTTGCAGTGGGTAATATGAACTTATAACTATTTGTTTCTCATACATTATAATTTGTATTTTCATTTGAAATTAGTATGATTCCTCGATTTATATTCCACGTATGTAATAATAAGTGAAATATGGTTCTATATAGGTAATTTCGTCGAGGTATATACATTACACTTCGGCAAAGTTTACAATTAATGCACCTAATAATGAAGTAAGGAAGAGGGAACTTTAAAATAACTTTGATGGAAACCGTACAAATTTCGCATTATCTTCCTTGTTAACTGAGCACGTATTTTACATAATAGATAACTTAAGTAGTCACAATCTATTAGCCAAACTTTTAAGAATATCTTATATATAAAAATGAATCGCAAAATGTGTTGGTAAGCGCATAACTCCACAACGCCTGGACCAATTTGGCCAATTATTTTTTGAAAATGTTCGTCGAAGTCCAAGGATGGTTCTTACGGCGAGAAAAAATCGAATAATTGCCGGGAAAACCCTAAAAACAGCCCTTTTCTTTATTTCATACAAACGTTTTCTAGCTAAAACGTGGAATCAATTTGAGCTTTATTGCTATTATATGAAGTTCATATTAAATTACAAGTATTAATCAGGGCCGGTCCTACCTTTATGCGATGCAAACGAAAAATACGAGCGCACGCCTTAGGGGGCGCCAACACAAGATTTGGATATTAAATTTTCAATATAGTTTTTTTGAATATATAATTTTTTTTTGCATCTTTTACTCATCTTTATACAATATTTTTAAAATTCGTAAAAATTTCACTTTATGGGAAAGTAAAGATGAAGACATACAAGTCGGCCCTCACGATATCGATTAGGAGAAGTTTAAGGTGCAATTTTGGATATCCTAATTAAAAAAAAATTAAATTAATTTAATCCAACATGAACTACCAGTGTTATGTTATGGTTATGGTTATGTTATACCGTTTAAAAGACTTCAATTCCCAATATAGTGTGGGAATTGAGACTCATCATTTTATTTAAAGCAGTTCTACATGTAACATCGCTCATATTATAAATGCATATGCATTTTTGGGTGAAGAGTAATTTAAAAAACAATAATTATTATTTTTAGGTGTACGGAAAATATTAGTATATTAAATTAAAAAATTGTAGATATGGGTACAGGACAACGTCTGTCGGGTCATCTAGTTATTAGTAAAATACATATACCAAAAGCTCAAATGAACATATATTATCAAGTCTCATATCATCTTCATAATATCAAGCATTTCTTATAGAATTGTTAATATCAAGTTACCTGCAACTCAGCTATATATATATATATATATATATATATATATATATATATATACTATTTCGATTCCTAATTACCATTTTCAAACCAAAAACTGACAATTAATAATCTCCAACTATCCTTTACCGAGGTTTAAGTCAAGTCTAATATCTAATATCTCGGGTTGATGAGAATCTTTACGTTGACCGAGCACGTCTCTTCCGGACCGCAATGCTATTATACCTTCCGCATATGCCAATTCATGAACCTGGCCTAACGACCAGATGAGGGCGAATGTTCGCCTGCTTATAAGGATTCAATTGTGTTTTATGGGTGGGTTAAATGTCTATGACACAAATAGGACGGCAGATTGAAGGAATGGGTATGAGATCTTGTAATATAAGTAATATTACATTGGAAAACAGGAAAAATAGAGATATTTTTATTTGAAATTGATGGGATGAAAAAAGTTGCAAAAACTGTACAATTTCATTACGTTATTAAAAAATATTAAGTGCTGATGTTAGATTTATAATTTTCTATAGATAAGATTGTACTTAGGACAAAGTGAGAGACATATTTTTATTTGAAATTAATAGTATGAAAGAAGTAGTGAAAACAGCATTCTTAAGAAATATTAAGTGCTTTTGCGATGATTTTATGAAAAATAAAATATATATGCTCGTTAAGTGAATTTTTAGTCATTAAATATGTTTCGGTCTGCAACTTGCTAATATAAAATAAAACCATACGAACGAGTTCGTTGCAAAGTTATTTAGATGTTTTTTTATTTATCAAAAAGTTTATATTTTTAAACAAACCACATTATTTCTTAATGACTGAGTATATTAATTCAAGTAATTTGTAATTAATATTAGTGTTTGATGACATGGTGTTTATTTAAAGTCTCCGTTAGCTTTTTCGAAAGTATCTTGCTGAATATTAGACACAAATTGTATCGAGTTTATTAGAGAACAATAAATGTACTTCACAACTTTGTTAATTATATCTTCGTTCAACTGTTAAATAAAGCAAAAACATCAACTTTTCAATACCCTAAAATCGATCAATAACAATTCCTAAGACATTCCACACAGTAGGTAAAATTAATTAAACCCACCGGTTATAAATTACGAGGATATGACATGTATTAAATTTTGGGCGAAGCAGCCATATAATTTTCACTCGCAAATGTGTGAACCTCAGCTCGTACAAAACAGATGACATCCTTACAGAAGATAATGACTAAAGCTAAACAATTCCCCAGAAATAATCTATAATGCTTTCATTATAAACCAAAACAAAGGCTGTTTCAAATGCTGAATGAATGGAGGTTTTTATCGACGTATCAAACGCGAAAAGTTATGGTTCTATGTTGAAAATTCACGGAAAATTGCACGAGGCTTTTATTTGCTTTCCCTATAGATAGATTTTCGTTAAAACGATTCTTGTTGCCCCATCGGATAATAAAACAAAAGCCGGATTGGTGATTCATTAATCTTATTAGTCGATATAGAAACATGGAGAGCTAAAAAGTTGTTTTTAGTTGAAATTTGGAATCTGTTTTTCAGTTTATGATACTTGAAATTAAACCATTCTTAACAATTTTATCTCCTATTCATTCTCATGTCTGTAGTTAAAATAAAATATAAACCCTATACCTTTCTTCATCTTTATATCAAATTTCTGTTATTTTACCGAGTATATAAAATTAATAAAAACTTTTCGAGCCGAAGAATTCTTCATTTTTCAATTGGAACTTTAACTGTAGTATGAAGACAGAGCACGTTTTTCTATAGTTTCGTTTTTATAAAATTGTATTAGTTGGAAGTTCAGTTCTTAAACTTTGCGGATGATAGCACGTATTTCTACATCTAATTAAATTTGAAACTCGTTTGAATTTAACGATATGAAAAACGTGCTTCTAAGTAAATTGATACAGAACTCGAAATAGTGTTATAGAGTATTTTGTTCTTTGAAATGGAGATTTGAAGTGACTATCAAGTGTAAATCTAAAGATACTATGGGATAAGAAGATAATTTTCATAATAACATTATGTATATCAAAAAGTCAACAAAATTAAATCAATAAGATATTATATAGTTAAATAGTCAGGAGAACCTCACCATCTATCAACTAACCATTCCTCTACAAATTTATTATACAGTGCTTTTAACAAAATTAAACCGTATTTTTACAAAAAAGTAATACAAATTTATATGTTTACTAAAAGACTAGCACAAACTAATCTTTTAAATTGAAGTAGCAAATAAGTCCGAAGACTTTTTATGAAGATTTCGCTGTCTGTAAAGTACTCCGAGCTCACGCGATGTCTTTATGTTAGGTGTCGGTGCATTTTCAAATAATCCTATCCACCTGCTAATAAATGCTTTTAGTAAATTGAAATAACACTTAAAAGTAAATCCTAAATAATAAACATAGTTTTCATAATTACACTCAAAGACATTTTCAATTCAATTTTTATTATTCCTAATCAGGATTACCCTGTTAGTGTATTTTTGACTGCGCCTAAGTATCTCATTTCAAATGGAGAGAAATAATAACCTAAAATCCGAAGTTAATATCGCGCTTTCATAATATTTGTGTATGTTTTGGATTATCTAGTACTCAGTACAGAACATTATTAACAGGTATTAGATAACGTCATGCCCGTGAGTTTATATTGTATTATCATTCAAGGTATTATCTACCCGTATTTGATGTATAATACATCAATATTCTCTTTGCAAATTAATAACCGAGTAATTCGAACTTATCTCGAACATAACAAATAATTACATTCGACTGGTAATAGTAAAAAATCAAAATTAATTAGGGTAATGTATTATTTGTAATGTGTCCCTATGTTTTTTTTTAAATATAGCATGTTGTATTTTTACAATTGCCTCTGAAAATATTCCAAAATCTCTTTAATTCCAATCATAACTAAATCTAATGAAGAATGTTGAAGCAAGAATTTATAAAAATGAGGATATATCATTCCACTTGTTCAAAATCTTTCAGTATAACAAATACACAATTTGATACATTCATACATGAATATATGAGTTTGGGATTTTCGCCACATCCATTCAATTACATTCTGTATAACTACTATAACTACTACGTTTGAAGTTTCAATTCCAAAGTTATAGAAATTAATATATCAACTAGATTTGTATATAGTAAGTAAGTACTACAAGTTACTTAATCTTTACATAATTTAGTTCATCATGCCAATACTAAATGGAAGGTCTATGAATACAGGATCATTTAGTTTCCTATTATGTAAAGTCAATTTGAATAAGGTCACGAATAATATTCTTAAGAGGACTAGATCAAAATAGTTAAATAACTTGTACAAATTACCACACATTCAATACCATTATTAAACATATTAAAAAAACAAATTTTCAGAAGATAATAAAAATTACAAATGCTTTGATAAAAAACTAGTGATATGGATTCATATAATATATATAATATATTATATTATAATAATCCATGTAATCAGCAAGATTACAAGAATTACAAGAAACCTGATGATGAAACATACCTACGTCCATTTTGTATGTTAGCTTTATGAGACAGTGTAACGCAACTGTTACGTAATAAACGAAAACGAATCATTTATGTTCAAGCCGATTTAAGGTTACAACTAAACGTAATACAAACGTAACCATAAATATCGTAACGACTTTTCTTCAGTGCAACGTTATTTCAACTTTTGTGGTTTACTGGGTAGTTACCATAACCAAAAATCTGCAAAAACTTGGCTTTTATTCTTTTTGTAGCGATTAATCAAAAAAGAAACAAATCAATATATCGGAAAATACAGGATCAAAACACACAGTAGTATACATATATGGATCTCGTAGAATTCTAGAATTTTTCCCCAATATGTAATGCCTAACAATGGTTTCCCTGGGAACAACAGGCAAAAGATGAACTATTATAGTATTTTTATACTTATAAAAGATTCCATATTCTGTACTTAGTATATTTCCAGTTTACATTAACGTCACCGTTTCATAAATTGCGTGATAAAGATTCCTAATCACAGGCAAAACAAACCAACTACTCGGTTTTTTTTTCATTCTAACTCAAACCCATCAAACTTTAATCCCTCGACTAAAATAAATACATAGTATTATTAAGGAAACCGTTCGTATTTTTTCCATGAAAGGTGAGTAGGTCAAAAGCAAAGCAATTTCTTGGAAGAGGTTTAAATGTCACCGGGGCTCGTATGCAGAATTATTTAACATGATACCCTTAACGTGACGTGATAACGCGCTTATCAGGGAACATCGCGATGTCGGGATAATTTAATATTCAGGATAAGCCGCTTCAGAAAACTTTAGTAATTAAGCTAATTGGGGACGGAACTTAATTGTGTTTAGTTTTTAATTTAACAGAACTGAGACTTTGACAATATAAATGTATATGTATCGCGAGATTAATAATTGCCACACATTTTATTTTATATTAACCTAAGAAACAGTGAGCTATTTTTTTATTGTTTCCAAAAAGGCATTTCAGTGGTATTTTTTTCAATATAACTATAACTATAATTTTGCTAATAAACTTATTTTGATAATGAAGATGTAGACAAATAATAATGTTCCATAAAAATAAGCACTAAAAATGAGTCAAACCAAGACCCGAAACGCATGCTATTCTAATAAAGTCATTCTTCTTAATTAACATCTTTTTATCATTGAATGGATGTCCAATATATATATATATATATATATATATATATATATATATATATATATATGTATATATATATGTATTAGTATATATCCTTAGTATATATGGATCTTTTCGAATTTCTTTGCTCTGTGGGGCTCAAATGCTTGCTAATTGACAAAAAAAAATCTCTGAAAGTTTTAGATCTTAACTTGAGATAGTCCGTACTCCAACCAAAGTTTCATGGTTCTTCTGTTGTTGTAATTTATGTTATTCTCAAAATTTTGATTTTCTTGTCGCTAAGTTATAAAATTCTAAAAAACAAAGGAAATTTACCCATGTCATTTCCATAAGAAACTATAGTTGGAGTGCAAACTCCAACTCAAAGTTAACTCCATCTTAAAGTTAATATTCAGATCTAAAACTTTTAGAGATTTTTTTTGTCAATTTGGAAGCATTTGAGCTCCTAGGAACAAGGGATTTCAAAAATATCCATATTAAGATCCATCTTTAATATTTATATATGAGTGTGTGTAGGTATACCTAATACCTACCTCTAGGTACGATATAATATCATAACTAATTAGAATTCTCATACTATCATACTTCAAACAATTTGTCATATTACAATGAGTGTTCTTTCTTGTTTTTATTTGTATATTTGCTAAAAGAACTATCTCTACTAGAGAAAATCTAAAAATAATATTCATCAAATGGAAAAATCTTGGTAATTGGGTTGCCATCCAAGAATCTACTCGGTTAAGAAGAATTATCCCAAAAATTCTTAGTACTGAGTTCTGGTCACAGTTCAAATAAATAAAATAATCGCGTTAACCGAGATTATTGTTAATAGTATTTAATAACAGCTAACTGGCTAAAGTTAACCATTGGGTCGCCTTCTAATGAGGCAAGAAAAATTATGTCAACAACCTACAGAACTCAAAACAATAAAATAAAAAAAATATTTTTTGAAATCAAGATGTTCTTGCTTATTTATTTATTCTTGCTTATTGTCACTGTGTGTATAACAAGTAACATATTGAATTTAATAAAAACCAACCTCTGTATCACCGTCCTCTTGCAATTGAACATCACAGAGATATCATATGCCTTTTCACTTATATATTTTTGCACATGGATAAAAGTCACATATTGTATAATATTTAGTATATTATATTTGAATAAAAACCGAACGTCCTAATATATAAAAATACTTAAATATTATATAAAACTTTTTTTCACAAACTCACGTTTAGTAGGCTATTTCGGCAGACAATGACTTGCACATGAAGATGTAGCCTAGAACAATTTGGCGATCGATCAAGGACATGCGTTCCAAATAAACAAATACCCAAATTTGCGTATTGAAGGATACGGTGCATAAAAGTCACGTGTATTATCAATTATCGAATACCGCTTCAATGGTACATTCACCTAAAGAATTTTTGGCCAAAATATTTAGCCGCCTACAAAACGTCAAATTAAGGGTTTGTTGATAATGTTACAATTTTCAATTGTAATAGTAATTGAAATAAGGTTTATATAAGATGAATAAAATATAATCCTATATAAAAATATTAAAGACCTACGAAAAGTGGATAAATTATAAAAATTCAATAAAGTTTGAAATAATGGACACATTTATGGCATACAAACGAATATTTGTGCTTTATAAAATTTGCAATAATAAATTTTATAAGTCTGTTTAAAAGAGATCTATTGCAAATCGCATTAACTGGTTTTTAGTGTAAGCAAAAACAACTTTCGAAATAAACAGAATATTATTTTTTTTAAATTTGCTTTTTACATATATATATATATATATATATATATATATATAATTAAATTTTTTTTAATTATTTATAATAATAATTACAGGCATAAAATCCTGTTCTTTCCTTTAACGTTGCCAAGGAGTCCTTAACATTTCACAATAACGTTTCAGCGATGGTTCCGCTGAATGCTTTTTGATTAATGTTCATTTAAACGACGACTTTAATTTCGTAAAACAAACTAATTAAAACGAAGCAAACAGAAATGTATGATGATGGAATAATACAATGTTATATTCGTTTTCAATATCAACTTCGTTGCTGATGACTACGCCTGTAATTCAATTTAATTAACGTATAATAAATCAATGGAAATGATTATTAGTACGAGACGTAATTAGCCCGATTAGTAGATACCCTTTCACAGTTACTTAAAATTGTTGGTGCTCGATAATTGACTTTTCATCTATTTTATTAAAATGCATTTGCATTCGAGATCTTTGATGCATTAAAATAATTGAAATATATTTTGTGAGGAGATCACAATTTCCAAGAAAATATCCTTTGTAGTGCTTAACGTTATAAAGCAAACAAAATATACATATATATATATATATATATATATATATATATGTGTGTGTGTGTGTGTGTGTGTGTGCAATAATTTAGATACTATTAAGCCTTTCAACTTTGATTTTTTAGTTAGAAATGTTAATATCTATCATTTTTTGAATTTTCAGTTACATAAAAATTAAGATACATAATCATAAAGAATTCATATAGGAAATAACTAATTGCTATAATTAACGTGCTATAATTTATAATTTGTATAAGTTTGTGATTAGTTTTGGGAATATTGAAGCCAATAAAAAAACATATGATTTCAAACAAATGACAAATAGTGGCATCAGATCTAATGCAAGATTTATTTAATTACCATTATTTACCATTTATTTATTTATATTCATTTCGTAAAGTATCGTTCATTTTGCTTCAATTAGGTTGTTTATATAAATTGTGCAATACATCTCATGAAGTCTATTGGATTCTTCTCTAAAGAAGTAACTTTCTCTACTCAAATTTAAAAAAAGAGTTTTAAACGCTAGAAGCTACAAATAAAAGAATAAAAAACTTAGAATTATTATATCAAGCTTTAAAAACAATTAAGCATAATTTTGAGTATGAGAGTATTTTCTATTTGAGAAAATTTCGTAAGTAAACAAAGGACACGTCTAAGTAGCAATTCGATAGACGTTCTCAGTTTTTTGAAATCATATTTTATTAAACAAAAAAAACAATTAGAATGTTTGAAATTAATTAATAAAAATTGCTCGGAACAGGCAATACCTGAGTTTAGCTTAATTGTTTTTAAAATTAAAATTGATATTAACATGTATCAACATGTATCTAAAATTTTTTAATTTTTTTTAAGTAAGTTCATCAAAATCGTGACAAAAATTTAAAGTTAGTAAATTCAATTGTACTTGAATTATGTGAGGTTGATGGCTGCGCCCAACACTATACAAATAGTAAGTTCTCAAAAACAGATTTTGCAAATTTGATAAAACGTGACAAGCGACAAAGAAATCTACCAAAATTATTAAAAAATCCAACTTATGCTTATTGATTTAATATCAATATTATGATATTGATTGAAAAAAATATGTTCTATTATTTATTGGTGGACTTCTAAATCCTGTTTCATTTTTATCCAATTATATTAAATTAACATTGAAAAAATCTAGCAAACTATTTATTTTGAAAATTGTAAATTATGTTCCAATATTTATCATTGACTTATCTGATTCAAAATCACCTACATGTCTAGAAAAATATATGAGTTATGTTATAGAATGCAACACATGAATTTTAATTCTTAAAACACCACTAATACTCGTAAATGATAGAATTGATTTTTTAATTCGCTGTACTATCTGAGTCTAAAACATCTGCTTACTCAATTTCTTCCCGATTATCCGTAACTAGGATCGTTTAATTCCAAGTGAGAAACACATGAATAGTTCAAGAGCGAATCGAAAGGCGAAGACGTGACTATGCGTTATACATAGTTAATTCGTTATGCAAAACCGGAAAGCCGGAAAGCTGCTAGATCGAAGCTCAAAGGTAAAAGCTCGTGTTGGCGTTCAGGACACCAAACGTTCACCACACTCGAAGATCACTAGCTTTGTCTAATTAGTAAGACGAGACACTGAATCGATTGTGGAATACATAATGGAATACTTGGAGTCATGGATATGTTGTGCATACATGTATCTATACTGCTAAAGCACTATCCTGGATTTAAACTGAATTACACCCATACTAGGGTTTGTTGGTTTTCAAAACCGGTTTTAAAAACCGGTTTTTGGCGAAAATTATGGAATTCGAAACCCGGTTTTTAGCGAAATAAAGTCGGTTTCTACTGTATATGTGGAAAATGACAAATATAACCAAGTATAAAATATAGATCAAAGCGTTTTGATTTTTGAATTACATATCTTATCAGTCTGCAATGATTCCCAGAAGGGTTTTGTATATATTAATTTAGATTTTTATACCAGTGTATATATAAATTTAAATCAGTGTGACTTCTTCTCGAAGAAGTAACTTCCTCTACTCTATCTTGAAAAAAGAGTTTTAAACCCTAGAAGCTACAAAAAACAAAAAGCTTAGAATTATTATATCAGGCTTTAAAAACAATTAAGCATAATTTGGTCGCCAGTATGAGAGTATTTTCTATTTCAGGAAATTTTGTGAGTAAACAAAGGACACGTCTAAGTAGCAATTGGATAGACGTTCTCATTTTACTGAAATCATTCTTTATTAAACAAAAAAAAACAATTAGAATGTTTAAAATTAATTAATTAAAATAGCTCGGAACAAACAATACCCGAGTTTAGCTAAATTGTTTTTAAAACTATAATTGATATTAACAAGTATGTATCAACATGTATTTAATATTTTTTTATTTTATTTTAATTTAATGATTTTTTTTAATTTAAAAATGTAATATTTTTATTTAATCGAAAATTTTCCTTTCACTATAAAAATATTTTCATTCTTATATGTGAAAATGATGCATGAATAACGAATAATTATTTTCAAAGTTATTTAATCAAGATAAACTATTATTTTTAGTTCTACTAATTGAAATTAAATAATTTTGTTTACTATCTATAAAAATTGAACAATAAATAAATTCAGTCAAATACTGCTCTAAATTACACTAAATTTGCGGATAAATTACAGAATATTTGAGCAAAAAATTTATTTTTATATAAAATTCGAAACCGGTTAAAACCGGTTTTTTAGTGAAATTAAAATTCGAAAACCGGTTTTCTGAAATGTCGGTTTTTGTATAAACCCTAACTCATACCTCACTCCGTCCTTTCGTTTTACTTTTTTTTGAAGATTAGTACTTTTTATCAATTTGAGGTCTTTATAATTGTTGTTGATTTATTTAAATTGTAAGCTATCTTAAATGTTTAAAATTATACCATATTAGAAATTACTTTGAGAATAAAGAATCTCGAAAAAACAAATTTGATGTATTGACTGATGTTTTAAACTGACAAAGCTGTAGTTTTTTATTCTTTTATTTGTGGCTTCTAGCGTTTAAAACTCTTTTTTTAAGTTTGAGTAGAGGAAGTTACTTCTTCAAGAAGAAGTCACACTGATTTAAATTAATATATACACTGGTTTAAAAATCTAAATTAATATACACAAAACTTTTCTGGGAATTATTGCAGACTGATAAGATATCAAATGCTATTGAACCGATATGATTTCAAGACTCAAAACGCTTTCATCTATCTTTTATATTTGGCTATATTTGCCATTTTCCATTCATACAGTGGTTTTTAAAACCGGTTTTTAAAAACCGACAAACCCTAAGTAATATATATTTTGCAAAAATCTCCGAAAATTTACAGATAGATGTATTGGGAATTATTGCAGACTGATAAGATATCAAATGCTATTGAACCGATATGATCTCAAGACTCAAAACGCTTCATCTATCTTTTATATTTGGCTATATTTGTCATTTTCCATTTATACACCGGTTTTTAAAACCGGTTTTTGAAAACCGACAAACCCTAAGTAATATATATTTTGCAAAAATCTCCGAAAATTTACAGATAGTTGACGATAAATAAATATTCTTTTAATTGTATGCTTCTTTATATTTTGTAAAAATACTTTACTCTTCTTAAGGCGACACCCAAAAATATTTTGATAGAAATGTTTCATGCTAGTGATAATTAGTGTCAATGTTCTTCCCTCCGGACGTGATTCCTTATTCCTCTGGCCGTAACCAATGAAAATATTACCATATCAGCCCACATCTGTTTGTTGTCAAAATCGCGCATGTCATTCAGATCAAGGCCAGTCCAATTTCGGCAAGGCTCGATGTCCTCATCCCTCGATCATAATTACATCACAGCCATCCTAATTGGTAATTAACTTCACAAAAGCTAACGGCTTCGGGTAATAATTCGTCGCCAGCCCGCGGCCCGTTTCACGCGCTACCCGAAATATAATATAAGCTATATATACTATATAGTCAAAGAAGAGATATATACAATTCGGCGGGCATTGTGATGAATACAAATACGAAATGTGTTTGAAACAAACCACGCGACGGAAAATGAAAGCATTCCGAATGATGGTACGTGCTTGACATATACTTGGATTCTACATTATATTCTGTTATTCCAACAGAGAATCGTATAAACGTAGCAATTAGCCAGCTGAAGAGGAATGGAATCAACATTTTATTTATACCTCTTTGGCAAAACTTTCATTTTTTCCTAATTGGACATTTTTCTGTCAATGATTAATCTAGAAACCTTACCAGTAATATATTTTGCAAGTTCATCACCCAGAAAATTATTTTGGCAATTTTTGTCTATCAAGTCATTCTGAATCATTCGGCACTAAAAATGGAAAAACTATATTTGTATGTCCAAACCTTGACCTTCCATCGACGTTGTTTCCACAAGGGCTGCACCGATTTCAAAATTTGAAAAACAACGTCTGAAGCATTCTTTTAGAGTTTGCAGAATTTGATGAAACTTTTTACCATGATGAACTCACGTTCTTACCGAGCCTAAATTATAGGTCGAATATATTATTACAATAATTCAATCATAATAAGTTTCCACAATATTAGCTCCCCCTTGACCTTCCATCGACGTTGTTTCCACGAGGGCTGCACCGATTTCAAAATTTGAAAAACAACGTCTGAAGCATTTCTTTAGAGTTTGCAGAATCTATGAAACTTTGCACAGTGTATAATTCGCGTTCTTATCGAGTATCCTAAAATATAGGCCCAATATATTATTGTAATATTTCAATCATAATAAGTTTCCACAATATTAGATCTTTCCTCTTTTCCTTCATAAAGGTTTTCTGCTGCCCTCGTCAATCAATCGCTTTTTTCTTTTCAATTCCATATGTGGACTTTTTTATGAGGCGTGAAGAATTGCAAAGGCAAACCACAATAACTGCATTGGCACAGTTTTATTGAATTATAAAACAACGGACGGCTTTATAGGAGTTTAGCACGTGCGTGAAACGATCGACAAAATTTATTGAAAAAATGCTATACCCGAAGTCGAAAAGAAAGCTAAGCAAGGGTTAATATTTTCATTAGTCCAGTTTTTTCTAGTCATTTCCATTACTTGGCTGCAAATTTTTTGATCGTTGGAGAGATGATTTGAGTGGTTTTTTAGACCTTTTTAGTTGATTTGGGTGATTTCTTAGTCCTTGGGTAGCAAATCTTCTGATCCTTGGAATATTGATTTGGGTGGTTTCCTAGACATTCTTTGCACTTGGATGCAAGCTTTCTGTTTATTGGATAAGTGTTTTTGGTGACTTTCTAGTTATATTTTTACTTGGCTACAAATCTTCTAATCCTTAGAGAGCTGATTTAGGTGAATTTCTACTCTTTCTTACCATTCCTTGCACTCGGTTCAACTTTCCTGATTCTTTGACAGTCAGAAGAGTTGTACTTGGTTGTTGATCTCTGATTCTTGGAGAGTTGATATACTGATTTTATAGTCATTTCTTTCATTTGGTTGCATATACTCGTATAATGATTCTTGATTTGGTTTTCAATTTACTCTTGCAAATCTTCATGTTTTAAAATTTTTAAATTTTTGAGTACAAAAAATATATTATTGGTGAAAATTATGATTTCTATATTTAGACCGTTATTTTTACTCCACCTTGCCCAAGGAGAATGTCTTTCCTGATTTATTATTCAGAATATAAGCAAGAATGTTTGGTACTTTTGCGAATTGCCTCGCTTTTCATTCCATATCCTTGATTTATTGTCGTTAAAGTATTCATGAAATGAGAATGCTACCGAACTCTTTGTATATGAAGATCTTTAAGTGGTAGGAAGACAACGATATGAAGGATAATAATACGAAACATTATTCGCGAATAATCCCATTTTTTCCCAGAACCGTAAATTTTAATGGATAATACAGTACATAAATAGAAGGAGAATTTCACAGGTGGTATTTCGAAGCCTACTTATATAGGTGAAAGTAGAACTTATGAATTAGGGATTTAAGCAGAGGGTGTGTAGAAATATGAGAGTAATTGAAATACCACCTGCATGAAATTTTTATATTAAGATGTAATATGCAGTGCTAGAACATCACAACCGAACATAACATACATACATTTATTCAAGTTTACTGAAAATTTTAAAATGAAAATTTTATGATGAATGCTGCAACTGAGAGTATCGGTGTGGGCCCAGCCAAAAGGAGGATAAATAGTGAATTTTTGCAATTCTAAGAATATTCGTCAAATACATATGTGCAGACACTCCAGAGTGTGGAGATGGCTACCTATGTATTCAATACTGGTTATTTTGAAATGTCCGGTACTAGGTGCCACTTTGTAAAGTCATATTTCTTGTTACCAAAGTTGGATTGATAGAATTAATTAATTTTTAGCAAAGGTTGCGTTTTTGTTAGTTTAGTTTGATTTCTAACTTTGTTATCTAACATGAGTCATAATTTAATAAACATTACGTAAAATATTTTTTCGATTTATTTATAAATATAGGTGTCCGGCACTCGGGGACTTTCCCCCTACTTAATTGAAATTTAGGACCGAATAGCTTCAATTTCTAGAAATGATATATATATATATATATATATATATATATAAATTACAAATATCCACCACAATGGTCTCGGAATTGAAGAAACGTCAAATACAGTGGTCTTTCCACCGGCTGAAAAACTCAGTTTCTACGTCAACAAAATGTTACGTAAACCGAATCGAGCTATATTTACTCTACACGATATTATAAGCAGAGATTTCCAGCTAGTATTTATTATGAATTTGCATGCTAGATTACAAAAGTTTGTATTTATCTAATGCAGATAGCTAAACTTATAACTATTAATATGTGGAAGTTAGGTATGGAGGAGCGAGAGATATTGAAATAGTTTCAGACGATTATCTGGGTGTAAATTATGGTAAATCATATTAAATTTAGGGGTAAACTTAGGGATACGAGGAAATGACGTTTTGGTAAAGAAATAAATACACCAACTAGAACCAACCAGCCAACTCTGCTACGTAGAAAATAATTTTATATATATTTTTAACAAGTAGATAATTTATACAAATTTCTATTAGATGGAGGATGCCAAGTGTGCATTCTTCCTAGTATTCAATAATTTACTTGCAGACAACTCCTTAATGTTATATAATAGCCTACAAATTTACCTAATGTGTCCAGTAGTCAGTTAATATATGAGACAAAAAAAATTAGGCACATTAGGAAATTCATGCGACTTGCCTTAAGACAAAATGCCATAAACATCTAGTTTAAAAAAGGATTGACAAAAATAGATATATAATTCGAACGTGATTGAAACCATTCCATTGGAATTTCATGAATTCCAGATTTAATTTTACATGTACCAAGAAATCATGAATCATGAAAAAAAAATAATTTCATATATATTTTTGAACAAGTGAATTATTTATACAAATTTCTATTAGATGAAGGATGGCAAGTGTGCATTCTTCCTAGTATTCAATAATTAACTTGCAGACAACTTTTTAATTTTAAATAATAGCCAACAATTGTTGGCTAACTAGGTAAATTTAAATTTACCTAGTGTGCCCAATGGCCAGTAAATATATGAGACAAAAAAATTAAATACATTAGGAAATTCATGCTACTTGCATTAAGGCAAAATGCCACATACATCTATTATAAAAATTGATCGATAAAACAATAATGTGATTAAAACCATTCCCTGATCACAGTAATTTTTCATGAATTGCAGATTTAATTTCACATGAATCAAGTTTTGAAATTCAGGAAGATTATTATACAAAATACATGCAAAATATTTACAATTTTAAAATTTAAAACACTACGTAATTATAGTACCTTTAGTTATTCTAATTATATTATTCAGATACTGAAAATAAGTTTCAAACTAAAAACAACAAAGTTGCTGTTAATATTTTCAAATATTATTTTAATATAGCAGTTCTAAAAATCAAAGCTTCTATTTATATATATATATATATATATATATATATATATATATATATATATATATTCCTATTACCACCTATGTAAACAACAGATCTCTAATGGATATTAGATGTGCGCGTCAGAGATTTAAGAAAACCGTTCAAACGTGCAAAATAATTCGACGCTTGATAAACATAAACAAGATCTAAAGTGAAAAATAAAATGCATATACAGTAGGCCCTCGCTTTACACGGCACCCTGGGTACACGGTTCCCATACTACACGGAGCTAAATATCCGACATCCCTCCGACTACACGGACTTCTTATTACGCGGTATTTGGTCAACAGCCCATAAGTTCGTTATGCAAAAGGGTATTGATGTAAATTTTGTTATCGACTTTTATCTTTTAGACATGCCTGATTGTATAATAGCCGCCTAAGAACACGTTTGAGCTGACTACTGCGTCGCGCCAATTTTTGAATAAGGTGTCAATGTCCTACACGTCATTTTGTCCGTATTTCTCTTACTTCAAGTTGTATTTCTTGGTCTCCATACAACGCGATAAAAATGGTGCGATTTGTACCAACTCTGAGTCTCTCATAACACGGTTCCCATACTGCACTATGTAAGGTTCCATAGAACGCACTACGAATTAGCCTGAATTGTATGTTAAATACGAGTTTCTTATAGCACGGTTCCTATACTGCGCGGTACGCACTTGCCGCGTAAAGCGAGGGTTTACTGTACTTTATACAAAACTTTGCTTTTATACTTGGGGTATTTATTTTTGAAAGAATTTTAAGTAACAAGGAAATGGAACGATGATTCCGGGTTATAAAATAACTCATACCATGGAAATTCAACCGGAAGGGATAGCTGAAGTTTGTTGATTTTGTCCCAGTTCCACATAAAAAACGATAAGAAAATGTAAATAAAATTAAATTTAAACAATCCTTCAAAAACAACAATTTTGTTTTATTTATCTTCCCTAACAAAACCCTGGTCACATATTGGAATTGAATCTTGGTTCAGATATTGATATGAAATCCTCTGGTTCATATTCTCATCAGATCATATATAATGCATTGTGATTTATTCTTAATTCTCAGATATATACAGCATTATATCTGATTTTTATAATAATCAATCACAAGTATATTAATTTCACACATTGATAGTATATGTATTTGTATTCAATATAAAAATTCTAAGAATTATAACGGTGATTGCAGAAAGATTTTCCCATCAAGAAATAAACATTAAATCCTCTTATACAACGTAACGTCCTTGTTTTTCACATTTCATAGAAATATTGGAAAAATTCTATAACATATGTGATAAAACTTTTAATAGAATTTCAAATGGAAAAGGGGACATTTTATTCGAAGCTATTTTGTTCGGAATTTATTATAGTTCTTTTATAAATTGTATAGAAGATTTTATAGAAAATGCTAACATTATCTTAAATACATAATCAAAACAAAATTTAATACTGGATACCATAGCTCAAAAATTTATTTGACTATTAATTATTTGGAATTAATTAAATAATAAATAAACATGATTCGTTTTTCTTTTAAAATATATATATATATATATATATATATATATATATATATATATAGATATAATAAATGTAATTAATTCTACTATACTGGTAACAAATAATTCTAATCATAATTTTCTAAAATGCTTCATAATTGTACACAAGAACAAGATAATAGTTTTTCTGACACGTCATGGTGAAATAAATAGTTTTCTGAGATCAGACAAGACAAATGGATTTCTCGTAAACTTTCTGACATATTAAAAGCTTATAAGCACTTATTTTCATTAAGAATTTAATTTTACGATTTTTATACAGCAAAGATTAATTATTAACTAAAAATTCAGGCTAATGAAAATGACAATCACATAATGTAAAAGATCCTCAAAACCAAAAGTTGAATATTGAAATAAAAAGTCAGGGGTTTCATTTTTATGTCAATGCTTATTTTAATAATATAATGTTGTACTACGTGTACACTGATATCAAGCAGTAGTGTTATCATTTGAAGATTAAGTAAGAAAATATGTTTTCAATCAAAAATAGCCCTCCGGTTGAGTAAAAAAAAAAGTTTGTAAAAAATTGAATAGACTAAGATATGGAAATAAAAAATGTTTTATATAAAAAGTCAAGGCAAAGGACATTAAAGGACTAGAAAAACCTTTAAAAATTATAATTTATTATATATGATCTGATGAGAATAGGAACCAGGGTTTCATATCAATATCTGAACCAGGATTTCATTCCAAAGGACTAGAAACTAGAAAATCCTTTAGAAATTATAATTCATTATATAGGATCTGATGAGAATATTAACCAAGGTTTCATACCAATATCTGAACCAGGATTTCATTCCACTATCTGACCAAAATTTTGTTAGGGAAGACAAATGAAACAAAGTTGTTTTGAAGGATTGTTTAAATTTAATTTTATTTACATTTTCTTATGGTTTTTTATTTGGAACTGCGAAAAAAACAACAAACTTCAGCTATCCCTTCCGGCTGAATTTCCATGGTATGAGTTATTTTATAACCAGGAGTCATAATTCATTAATCACGTGACCGATTTTTTAAGGAATTTTGGACCCCCTTGGTGATTCCTGGTTATATTCAAAATTACCCCCACCCCTTCCCCGCAAACATCATGTTTACTTTCAGTTACGAGGAAAAATTGTATAAAAAATTTCAGGTAAAAAATAAATACACGTGATATCTTACTATACCCCTTCCTCCTCCATGTGATATTTTGTGATTTTTTATCAAACCCCGCCTCCTCTTAAAAACATCACGTGATTAATGAAAATTTAATTAATTAGAATTTAAAATTTGTTTAAAAATAAATACCCAAGTTTAATAGAAAAGTTTGGTATAAAGTATACATTTTATTTTTCACTTTAGATCTTGTTTATGTTTCTCAAATGCCGAAATATTATTAAGCAGTAGTGATATTATTTGAAACTTAAAAAAGATAATATGGTTTCAATTAAAAATAGCACTCAGGCTGGCCTAAAAAGTTTGTAAAGAATTGAATAGACTAGATTATGGAAACATGGAAAAAATGTTTAGTTAACTAAAAATATTAAAAAATATTTTGAACAAATTTATTTATCAGTTGTATCATAAATCGTTAATGTAAGACTTGTGCGTATACAATATAATTTATAAAAAAATAAATAATTATCATAAAGAACTAAGATTCAATCATTTCCCAAATAAAAATTATGACTATAATCCACCTTTTACAATTTGAGTAGTTTGGTCATGATTTCATATTGGTGATAATGAAATTATAGTGATATATCATTTAAAAATTAAAAAAGAAAATATGGTTTCAATTAAAAATAGCCCTCAGGCTGGGCAAAAAGAAAGTCGTGAAGAATTGAATAGACTAGGGTATGGAAACTAAAAATGTTTAGTAAACTAAAAATATTAAAAAATATTTTAAACAAATTCATTTATCAGTTGTATCATGAGTCGTTAATGTAATACTTGTGCGTATAAAATATTACATATAAAAAATTAAATAATTACCATAAACAAGTAGCACCTTACTTAATAGGCTTTTTGAAGCATACTGTTAATATTAAATTTTTGGTTTAGTACAAAAAATAATAGATAATTAAACATAATAATAAAGAAATACTATAAGGAAATTGAAGACAAAGAAGACTGAAAGGTTATATATATATAAAGATATTTTAATTATAATAGATATTATATTAATGAAATAGTCAAATGAAATGTATATATAAAATATGAAAACTGTTTTTCATAATCTCTCATACCAGGCACCTCTGTCTGACTGAGATATGAAAATAATGTATATATATATATATATATAAATAAATAAAAAAAATACAGTGAAAACTCTTTGGTGCATTAGTTTCAATGTCTCAAATGCTTAAGTTAAGATTCAACAGCTTGTATACATAATATCGATGAGTAAGTTTCCAAAAAGGTTTTTTAATATCTTACCAGAAAAGTAAATGCGCTGGTTCATCCGAGGCCACTTTATTTTACACCATGCACAGTCTGCAGTCGTACACTGACACTTTTTAACACAAGCCCGCGATTATTACTTTTAAATATCTACGAGAAAGTCGCTTATGGCACTGGCGGCGATTTGCGCACAGTTCGTCCACACTTACAAGTCACAAAACACTTTTCTAACAAAACACAACCGGGTCTGTCGTTAGGGTTCGATTAATAATCAGCAATGGACATAAATGTCGTACTGGATTGATCGTTATCATGGGTCCTGTTGATACTTGTCCCTAACCTAGTTTTTCGGCAGGCGGCGATGTTCGGCGCAGCCTGCTTTCGAAGAATGACGGGTTCGGCACTGTTTGTGCTTCGTCGGACGGCGCGCAGCCCGTAGCTTCCATGAAACGAGGCGCAAGGTTTACTACCACAATGCGCAAGCTCCGGGGCCGAGGTGACCAGATATCGTACACTGTCAATGATGAACCGAAAACTTAGGATATTGATACATATTTTGAAGTAAATTTCTTCGTAAAAGTAAATTTTACTTCTTTGAAGTAAATTTTACTTAGGATATTGATACACATGTTGAAGTAAATTTTGTTAAAGAGCGATACTACAAATTTTTACTTATTTAGATACACCTCCAACCAACATGAAGCCTGTTTATTTCAAAACTATTTTTTGTCATGTCTATCAAAGAGATTGTTTTTGTCTATCATGATTATTATTTACCTTTATATAATTTTTTTATATTATTTATTCGTTTAATTATTTTTGCATTTATTAACCAACCCATCTTCCATTTCAATATTTTAATCTTAATATATATTTCTAAACAATTTGTGTTTGGGAATGAGTTTTGAATTTTTTAAGAATTTCAATTTCAATAGCCGTAATGGTCACTGTATATGACGAGTATATTCGTCTATACACAATTTTTTTTCATGACGAATATCTCTCTGCAAACTCTGCAAGCACTTAACTGTTTACTTACCTAATTTATTAATATTTTATTCTTGCATTATAATATTTAACAAAAATTCGTAAAAGTTAAATTTATTTAACGGAATACAATATTGTCCGTAAGATAATATAAAGATAAAGAGAATATAATATTGTCCATAAAATAATATAAATTTAAACGGAATTTAATATTGCCCATAAAATTCAATAATTTTCGAAATAAGAATTATGACTATAATTTCACCTTTTACAAAAATCTGCAAACTCTGTAAACATTTAACTGTTTACTTATCTGGTTTATTAATATTTTATTCCCTCATATCAATATTTAACCGAAATATATAAAAGTTGAATTTATTTAACGGAATATAATATAAAGACAAACGGAATACAATATTGTCCATAAAATTCAATCATTTCCCAAATAAGAATTATGGCTATAATTTCACTTTTTACAATTTGACTATTTTGATCGCAATATTATGTTTACACATAACTAAAAAATTTAGTTTTCACCAACGGAATATAGTATTGTTCATAAGATAATATAAAAGATAAACGGAATATATTATTGTCTAGTTATTATTGAATTGGGGTATTCTAGTGTAGAGCGATGAGTTTTAGGTCATTTTTAAAGTGTCGTAAAACAAAGCATTGAATGTTTTTCATTTTTTTACCACTTACAATATTTACTTATGATACATAAATTAAAAAAAAAGTTGAAAATTGAAGAAACTGGCAGCTAATGAAGTGGGGGGTCTCAAAAAATTGGCACCTTAGTCTTGACCATCTTGACATGATTTCAGCCCTCCTAGTCATCCGAAATAAAAGAAATAAAAAGATTATTAATCTACAATGATGTCGCAATCGTCCGAACTAGCGATGAGTGAAAAAAATTTTTTTTACAAATTGGCGACTGTTTGATAAAAAGTGTTTTTCTACTGTTTTTTTTTTTTGAGTTTCTCAATTTTTTTAAAAATAGTAAAAATTGGAATTTGGGGATAATCCTAGTTCGGGCTATAGATAGGTCTATAAACAAGACTCTCTGAACTTTTCAAGTGAATCGGTCGAGTAGAACTCGAGAAATCGTGTCAGCAGTACTGAATAAGTCTGTGAGAAAAACGCATTTAAAGTTTTGCGTGAAGCCAAACCAGTATGGAGACCGAGTCAGTAAAATGCCTATATCTCCGAAAATAATTCAAATTTTCAAAAACCTTCTCGTACCTATATTCTTAGATAGTTAAACTTTGAAAATATGAAATAAAAAAACGATTTTTTTGAATTTCTACACTAGAATATCCCCTTAAACGGACTCTAATATTCTCCATAAGATTCAATCATTCAAAATAAAAATTTGGACCATAATTTAACTACTAATTTCATTTTTCACAATTTTATCATTTTGGTCAAATTTCATATTTCCTCATAACTAAAAAATTCAATTTTCACCATCCAATATATACATGTTAACAGTGTAACATCCGTGCGAGACCTTGTACTTGCACGGAGCGTACTCCCTCTACGAGGGCGGCCCCGCACCCGCTCGTTTGGGGTCTATTGATCCCCGCGCTCACACGGGGGCCACTAGAGCGAGCGAGCCAGCTAGCGACAGCAGTCGACATTCGCATAGACTTTGTCCGAAATATAAAGGATATATTACATACATGTGATTTAAATGACAAAAACCCAATGACTAACACCTTCTGATAATTCATTCAGATATTTATTGCTGCCATTTGTTTGCTGATTGCTTATTGTATACTCAATAAATGTTTGAAAGATTACTTACAACAATAATAGACACTTAAATTTGTTAAAATATCATAATCCTAAATTTGTTAAATAAAATTATTATATTGTAAAGATTATTAAAATACTTGTTAACTTTTTAAAAAAATACTTGCAACAAACTAACTATATTTAAAAATAATTAAAATTAACTAAATATAAATAAATTAAATAATAAATAAATAAGTGATAAATTAGCTAATAATTAATTAAATTATATTAAACCTATAAAATATTGACTTAAGCCTTATTAAAATATTATTATATCGACGGCTTGTAAAATGAATAAATAAAAAATACTTACAATAGATCAAACACGTTGACTTCACTGATACAAAAATTATCAGTAATTTTAACTAAACAGATTACTTAATAGTTTTTTATTATAGTAATTTTTACACATTACCCAAAATCTACAACTACTGTAGGATTAAAAAAGATTACACATATTAATAAAATAAGAAATATATTTCTTACTAACTACATATACGTAGTTAAATTTTCCTTGTCAGTCATATGTGTTTGACGCTAAGAAGTTCTACATGAGCCATGTCAGACATATATTTGATAGAAGAAGAAAAGTTTTAATATTGAGCGATATCAGTCATATATGTGTGACATAAAAAATAGTGTTTTTCTAGAAATTTCGACAAAATTTTTGTCTTTCTTTGATACATTAAATTTCCAAGATACAAGATTTTGAGATTTATTAGATGACAAGATTTCCTAGATTTATTAGATTTTAATTATCTAATAAAGTTACCGCGGCAAATGTAAAAAAAATTCTGTTTTTATGGATTATCTTTAAGATTTGTTTAATAATTTAATTAATAGTAGTTCTAGTTAATAAAATAAGGCGATCATAATGAAAATCTATTTTTAAATTCATATTTTCTATAATAATATTATTATTATTAAGCTTATTTTATTTTACTGGGATTTAATAAGACTGGGATGGCTCATGACTTATTTCTTATTAGTTAGTGATTTATTATGAAAAATTTACTAAAAATTTTCGTTTTCAATTTATTATATATGAAAGGATATAGTTCATTTAAATTCAAATTAATAAGTTGAAGAATGGAATTAATATGCTAAAATTGAAAAAGATATATAATAGATGATTTTGATAAAATCGGTTTTAATTTTAGTGCTAATATTTATGTTTTCTATAATAATAATAATAATAATCCTTTAATAGAGATTTTTTATTTTTAAGGTCATCAACTCTCCTGATAAAAAATGGAAATAACTTAATCATTATTTATAAGATATTATTTAATAAGTAAATAGTTAAAATTATATAATTGTGAATTTATATCGAACGGAAAAACAACTACTGAGTTGTTTTTTCCAACATGCCCCCTTGTAGTATACAATGTCCTTTTTGTACCGACTATTGTAAATTCATCAAATTTATTGAATGTCCTTTACTGGACAGTTGTCAATAAAAGAGATAATAATAATATAAAAAAATCATCTTGAATCTTAAAAAAATTGGTGTAAAACGATAGTTTATTTAAATTAAATATAATACTAATTTGAAATCTTTGAAATTTATTAGGATTATTTTAAATATTGATTTTTAATTTTAATCCTAATATTTGTATTTTCTATAATAATTATTATGATTAGTCTAAATTTAAGTAGTGAATAAATCGTAATATATAGTTTCTTACTGTTTAGTAACTTACTATATATTTTTTTTAATTTACCGTTTTTAATATATTATGTATTAAAAAATTACAGCCCAAAATTATGAATTTCTTATTGAATTCCAAATTCGATTTAATCATCTTAAATCTATTATCACCAATTATTTATCAATTATCCCACGTGGCAGTTTTTCCAGCGCCTTCCAATTATTTTCCAGAGCAAGACAATTTTCTTTACGCAAAATATTACAAATTTATCATGAAGGCAAAAAGGTATATGTTTTTGTTTTCGTTAAATCCGGAGGTCAATTGTAATACTAAGGATACAAAGTGTGTAAACAAGTCAAGGGAATAAGTTGGCACAAATTATTCACAAGGGCTTCCGGGTATTATTACTTTTTTGACGAGTTTCGAATTAATTCAAACTTTCACGAGATAATATTATTATATTATATATATATATATATATATATATATATATATATCGTAACTTAAATAAATATAAAAAAAACATTATATCCTTTATTACTTCTTTATTACTATCTTTATCTCCAAATCGATTCCATGTTGGAATAGCATTTAAATAATCACAAAAAATAATTACTCTATTCATATTTATATATCAACAGCTCACGTGATCAACTGAATAAATAATATTTATTCTAATTATATTGACTAATTCTTCTACGAATTAAAGTTTCATTTTACGAATGAATTATCACATAAGTAATTTCCTAATACATATGATTACCAAAAATAAATACAATATTTTTAATAAAATAATTTAAAAATATAAGATATACACATTGAATTTTAACGTTATTGTCGAACATTACAATAACCATTTAATGATATACAATAATTGCACAATTTTCTAATTATATGATTTTTTGTAATTGCTTTTACTCATATTAGTTAAATATCACTTAAAGAACCATTATATTATGTAAACAACTATTCTTCACATTACAAGGTATAATATTTCACATTGAATAACATGCTTTTAGATTCACTATTTCGTGCTTTAATTTTTTATGAATTATATTCAGAAGGATTCAATCAGAGGCATCAAACTTGTGGCCCAATAAATTACTGATCATATCATATTAAATTAACGATTCTTTGTAAAGACTTCCTTACTTTAAATTCGCGAATTAATTCATATCAATTAATAGTTGACATTACATAGGCATTTATATTTATTATCTTATGAAATAAATTTCCGATTAATGAATATTTACAATCCAAACATTGGTAATGTTATATTTATAAATATTCCTCTTTTGCACATGATTAACTTATTATCCAGTTTCTAAAGATAAATATATTCTATATTTCTAATAGAATAAATATATTCTATATTTTTTATTTATTCGAAAATAGTGCAAGCTTTTAAAGGGTTAATTTATGCATCTAATTAATGCACAACCGTAATTTAAATTTAAAAGATTATGCGAATTAGTTAGATTACTATAATGAAAATTCAAAAATTGTTGGGTTTTATTTAAATATTAGACGCGCCAGGAATGTATTCTTTTGAAATTAGGCCAATGAACCTGATTTTAAAAATAAATTTTATTAATCATGTAAGTGGTCCTGCCAACTTTCAACTTGATTAATAATAAGTAAACATAAACAAATTTATAGGTTTTTTAGAAATTTCATTTAGATCTCGTATATATTTGAATTTAGATTCTACTATAAAATTTAAAATCTGTTTCTAATATTTATTACTAATATTAATGAATATATATAATATATTGGACGTATCTATGATCACTAAAATAAATTTATAACGTTGTCTAATATTTATGTGTATTACTACTACGTTAAAATTAGTTAGAAATTAGCGTTAATACTATTAAACGTGTTATTAAAATAAAATTTCATAAATTTTTAAAGAATTTCTTTGATCAAAATAGCATTTTTGAGAACTAGATTACGATGGAAATTCAATTTAACATAAGTATAATCAAGTATAACCTTTCCTTGCGGCGCTTTTAAATGAAATATCTCAAATGCCATTGGAATCTCCGATTATTAACCAAAATTAATTTTTTCTTACCTCCACTTATTTATTCGCTGTAAAAGAAGTTTACTGCTCTGTTTATGTCGTAGTCGGCGGCTAATATGACCCTAATAAGAGTCTCATTGCTCGGAGCATCTCCTACGATATCGCGAATTAAAGCCAAACAGGACTCCAAATGTTCGTCGGAATCATTACTAAGGGAATCCAATGAGAGAATAGACTGAAAATAAAAGAACAGTAGGAATAAATAGACAAGTTTTAAAAAAAATCTAATATTCTGGTAACTGTTTAAGGCACTTGTACCACAAATACTCTTATACTTACAGAGTGGTCTCCGTGTAACATCATTTCTTCTAAATCTCCAAAAGTGTCCCTTTCTTGAACTTGTGATTGCATATTCATGCTATCTGAGCGTGTACATCTAGGTGGAGAAGGTGGCATACAAGGCATTCTGTTTGAAAATAAAAAAGCAAAAAAAATCTAGGAAAAAATCTAATAGTAAATGTGATTTAAAGTTCTTCTATTTTCTATAGAAAACAAAGAAATTCTTTATTGTCTGATCTAAGCTTTAAAAAAAAGTCCAGTATACTTTCTAAATATATTTACCTATCCCTAAATTTGTTTGCCCTTCGTGATGGTGTTTTCCATTTAACAAATTCCGCGGTTTCATTCTGCAAATCTTCAGACAACTTTTTGAATAGATCACTGTTCATCAAAGTAGGATTAATAGCTATATATTCTAAACAAGTTGCTTTTAAAGCCTCTAAAAAATAAAATACAACAATTAATAAAGAGATTCATTTTATTCGAGTTTTATTTAATTTACCTGCATTAATTTGATCTGAAATGCTTAGCAAGAAAATAGCTGAATCGTCATCCACTCCAGTGATTAATATAAATTCTGTTATTTTCTTTAGTTCATCCACTTCATAACGATCTGCTAATAACATTAGTTCTGATAATGCATCCTGATTCGAAATACAAGTTTGGCTGACACCATTTCCATATAAATAATGCAAAAACTCTTTGAAAACGTTTGGACTTGTATCATATATCACTATTTTTCTGAAATAAATATTAAATAAAAATATAATAATAATTATTTTATCAAAATCATAATGCAATAATCATTGGCATATAAATATTTATTGGTATATTTAAGAAAAGGACTCTATGACAAAATTGTTATTCAATTAAAATTTATTTATTTTAATTAATTTCATAAAAAAAATATGATAGTATATTTCAGATTCTAATACCTGTTTCTATCTTCAATCATTCCAGACAGTAATGCTCGCCGGAACCAAGGGCATCTGGCAGCTACAATAACACGGTGTGCATATATTACAATGGCTTCTGGTGAATTTAAATTTGATTCTATAGGACAGGGAATTTCTGTGAAAAATATTAAGTAAGTTAAAGATGCTTGGTACATATTTATATTAATTGTTATACCTGATAAAGGAGACTTATCTTCCCTCGTAGAGACTATTATAAACTCCATGTCTGTGTGCATCTCATTGTATAATAACCTAGTAATTTTTCTAGCTAACATGCTATGATCGGAGCTTGGAGAGGTAAGCAAATATTCACCTAAAACTAACTGTAAAAAATTGAAATAACATTTAATATTTGTTGAAAAATAATAATAGCATGTGCTAGAAGGTTTTCATACTTGGCAGTTTAATTCTGGTTGATTTTTATTTCTATTTCCGGACCAGCTTGTTTTTGAAGAGCTTTCAAACAACATATTGCTTGTTGAGTCATTATCCTTACTCTCGAGTTTTGGTTTCAGAATGCCTAAGGATTTCATAATTTGTGTGAATCTCTCCCTTTGCATTATAAAGCACATCTGAAAATAACATTAAGTTATATTTTTATACTTAAAAATTAGCTTTCATATGTAATAAACCTGTTCAGTAAGTTTTTCTGCAATATCCACATTTGTAATTATTCTTTGCAATATTCCAGCCTATAAAAATTTTAATTATGAATACTATGATATTACAAAATCTATAAATAATTTCTAGTTACCACTGTGGTAGTAGTCAATTTGAATCCAAAATTAAATTCATATGGGTCATATTTATCATCCAAAGTAGAAATAACTTCTTGAAGTCTTACAATAAATAATGGAAACTCTTCACTAATCATATCAAAATTGTGTGTGACTGCTCTGTACTGCTCATTTTGACTCATTTCATCAAAACATTCCCTGAAATAATTATTTTAATCAAAGATACTATTTTGTTTTACTTTTAAGTTAAAAATTATCACCTTTTATCAATTCCATAAAGCATTAAGTAAGTAATTTTGCTGTGAAGTATTTTCAATATAGTCAATTCATTATATCCATAATCACATTTATTTCGAGAAATAACTTTAGACCTGCTTGCGCCTTCAGATGTTGACTCTGCTTCAACAATCTAAAATATGATAAATATGAATGATTATTTTGAATATTGATTTCAAAACATTCTAACAATGATTAACATGAAAATCATCATGCAAATTGCTGATGCATTTATGTTTGGTGTACATCAATAATAAATTTTAAATATGCCACACTGAATAACATATACTAACATTTAATATAAATAAAAATGTGATTAAATATATATTTCATCGTGATAAAGTGTATAAGTTAGACCCTAAGACCTAATACAGTGTCATATGCAGTCTAATATAAATATGAATACATTTAATCAAGTGTTTACATGAATATACAGTATGTTTGTGCATATGAATTACTAACATATCACTCTACTAGCAATTTCTACTAAAACTCACTTCAATTAATTTCTCCACAGCCAGTTTGGCATGTGCAAAAACTGTTGTAAAACTGTTGAGGAAACCCTCAATCTATAAAGAATTTTTCATCATAAAAACTTTTACTTTCTTACATGTGTATACTCACATTTTAACTGACCTCAGGAATAACATACTGAGCGAGCTCTTGTTTATGAGAAGGTGATAATGTTTTGAACGAGTCCCATGCGCATTTTAAGCCCTTGTATAATAATTTGACAAATGTAGGAAATAAATTAAAAGCATATCGTAATATTGCATGTCTGTCCAACGTATGCAAATTGTTGCAGTTGATTTTTAAATCTAAACAAAGTTCTAGAAATGAGCACAAGCTGGAAATAGAAATATATACTACATTATGAGCTCTTCTAGGTTTAATCAGCAAATAATTATGTTTTATACCTATTGCAATTTCTTTCATTCCATTTTTGAATGCGTGACACAATTGAATAGGTGTCTGTGAGTCTTTGCATGTTAAATTATCTATACATTGCGTAAGACATATATACATATCCATAATAATACTCTCTATACCTAAAATATACAAAATAATGTACAAAATTAATAATAACTTAACAAATAATATTTTTTGCATTTCAAAATCAACATATTATATTTTATAACTTACGATATTTATTTCCATGTTAGTTATGAACATCTTGCAGCTTTCTGCTAATGACGTCAGAACTGGAGCCTTTTCTGCTAATTTTATAATCTACAAATGAAAAAATAAATAAAATAAAAACACATTTATAGAATTTCTCAAAAATAATTACCTCTTGGCAAACATCTATTGATATATCACTATGTAAGCAATTACAATATGCCCAATGAAGAATAGTTTTCAAAACAGGCGATGATAGTCCATCAAGGCTTATAAATCTATTAGCATTTCCACAAAGACCGGATAGTCTTAAGACAACGGAGTGTACATTAAACTAAGAATATAAATATAGAAAAGACCAATTTAAGTACAATTAT
>NW_020539724.1:10364663-10390482 GCF_003426905.1 Ctenocephalides felis | reverse complement strand
AAAGTATATGCATTTTATTTTTCACTTTAGATCTTGTTTATGTTTATCAAACGCCGAATTATTTTGCACGTTCGAACGGTTTTCTTCAAATCTCTGACGCGCACATCTAATATCCATTAGAGATCTGTTGTTTACATAGGTGGTTATAGAAATATATATATATATATCTATATATATATATATACATACATATATATATATATATATATATGTATAAATAGCTTTGATTTTTAGAACTGCTATATTAAAATAATATTTGAAAATATTAACAGCAACTTTGTTGTTTTTAGTTTGAAACTTATTTTCAGTATCTGAATAATATAATTAGAATAACTAAAGGTACTATAATTACGTAGTGCTTTAAATTTTAAAATTGTAAATATTTTGCATGTATTTTGTATAATAATCTTCCTGAATTTCAAAACTTGATTCATGTAAAATAAATCTGCTATTCATGAAATCTTAATTTACTGTGACCAGGTAATGGTTTTAATCACGTTCCAATTATATTTCTATTTTTGTTAATCAATTTTTAAACTAGATTTATATGGCATTTTACCTTAAGGCAGGTGGCATGAATTTTCTAATGTACCTAATTTTTTGTTTCATATTTACTGAACATTGGATACACTAGCCTATTATTGACTATTAAGGAGTTGTCTGCAAGTAAATTATTGAATACTAGGAAGCATGCACACTTGCCATCCTCCATCTAATAGAAATTTGTAAAAATAATCCACTTGTTCAAAAATATAAATAAAATTTTTTTTTTTCATGATTCATGATTCCTTGGTAGATGTAAAATTAAATCTGGAATTCATGAAATTCTAATGGAATGGTTTCAACCACGTTCGAATTATATTTCTATTTTTGTCAATCCTTTTTTAAACTAGATGTATATGGTATTTTGTCTTATTATTAGGCCATGAATGTCATAATGTGCCTAATTTTTTTGTCTCATATATTTACTGACCACTGGATACATTAAGTAAATTTGTTGACAATTATTAAAAATTAAGCAGTTATCTACAAGTAAATTATTGAATGCTAGGAATAATGCACAGTTGGAATCCTCGATCTAATAGAAATTTGTACTTACAAAAATATATATGAAATGATTTTTTTTCTACGTTGCAAAGTTGGTTGGTTGGTTCTAGTTGGTGTATTTATTTCTATACCAAAATATCAGTTTCTCGCATCCCTAAGTTTACCCCTAAATTTATTATGATTTACTATAATTTACACACAGATAATCGCCTGAAACTATTTCAATATCTCTTGCTTCTGCATACGTAACTTCCACATATTAATAGTTATAAGTTTAGCTATCTGCATTAGATAAATACAAACTTTTGTAATCTAGCATGCAAATTCATAATAAATACTAGCTGGAAATCTCTACTTATAATATCGTGTAAAGTAAATATAGCTCGATTCGGTTTACGTAACATTTTGTTGACGTAGAAACTGAGTTCTTCAGCCGGTGGAAAGACCACTGTATTTGACGTTTCTTCAATTCCGAGAGCATTGTGGTGGATATTTGTAATTTATATATATATATATATATATATATATATATATATATAAATCATTTCTAGAAATTGAAGCTATTCGGTCCTAAATTTCAATTAAGTAGGGGGGAAGTCCCCGCGTTTTGGACACCTAAGGTTATTTATAAATAAATCGAAAAAATATTTTACGAAATGTTTATTAAATTATGACTTATGTTAGATAACAAAGTTAGAAATCAAACTAAATTAACAAAAACGCAACCTTTGCTAAAAATTAATGAATTCTATCCATCCAACTTTGATAACAAGAAATATGATTTTACAAGGTGGCACCTAGTACCGGACATTTCAAAATAACCAGTATTGAACACATAGGTAGCCATCTCCACACTCTGGAGTGTCTGCACATATGTATTTGACGTATATTCTCAGATATTGCAAAAATTCACTATTTATCCACCCTTTTGGCTGGGCCACACCGATGCTTTTCATTTTAAAATTTTCAGCAAACTTGAATAAATTTATGTATGTTATGTTCGGTTGTGATGTTCATTTTGGAGTATTAAAATCTAGCCCCAATATTACATCTTGATATAAAAATTTCATGCAGGTGGTATTTCAATTACTCTCATATTTCTATTATTGCCCTGTGCTTAAATCCCTAATTCATAAGTTCTACTTTCACCTATATAAGTAGGCTTCGAAATACCACCTGTGAAATTCTCCTTCTATTTATGTACTGTATTATCCATTAAAATTTACGGTTCTGGGAAAAAATGGGATTATTCGCGAATAATGTTTCGCATTATTATCCTTCATATCGTTGTCTTCCTACCACTTAAAGATCTTCATATACAAAGAGTTCGGTAGCGTTCTCATTTCATGAATACTTTAACGACAATAAATCAAGGATATGGAATGAAAAGCGAGGCAATTCGCAAAAGTACCAAACATTCTTGCTTATATTCTGAATAATAAATCAGGAAAGACATTCTCCTTGGGCAAGGTGGAGTAAAAATAACGGTCTAAGTATAGAAATCATAATTTTTACCAATAATATATTTTTTGTACTCAAAAATTTAAAATTTTTAAAACACATGAAGATTTGCAAGGGTAAATTGAAAACCAAATCAAGAATCATTATACGAGTATATGCAACCAAATGAAAGAAATGACTATAAAATCAGTATATCAACTTTCCAAGGATCAGAGGATCAACAACCAAGTACAACTCTTATGACTCTCGAAGAATCAGGAAATTTGAACCTAGTGCAAGGAATGGTAAGAAAGAGTAGAAATTCACCTAAATCAGTTCTCTAAGGATTAGAAGATTTGCAGCCAAGTAAAAATATCACTAGAAAGCCACCAAAAATACATATCCAATAAACAGAAAGCTTGCATCCAAGTGCAAAGAATGTTAACCCTTGCTAGCTTTCTTTTCAAATCTGTTTTTTTACATAAACTATCTACGATAAAAAATCGACTTCGGGGTATGGCATTTTTTCAATAAATTTCGTCGATCGTTTCACGCACGTGTTAAACTCCTATAAAGCCGTCCGTTGTTTTATAATTCAATAAAACTGTGCCAATGCAGTTATTGTGGTTTGCCTTTGCAATTCTTCACGCCTCATAAAAAAGTCCAGATATGGAATTGAAAAGAAAAAAGCGGTTGATTGACGAGGGCAGCAAAAAAACTTTATGAAGGACAAAGAGCAAAGATCTAATATTGTGGAAACTTATTATGATTGAAATATTGCAATAACATATTCGGCCTATATTTTAGGATACTCGGTAAGAACGTGAATTCATCACGGTGCAAAGTTTCATCAAATTTTGCAAACATACCTTCAAAAATATCTCTAGTAAAAAATAGAGCTAAGGAACTCTACTGGCTCATAGGTAGCAAATCCAAATTACCTATTGAAAGCAAGCTACTAATATATAAAACGATAATAAAGCCGATATGGACCTACGGTGTGGAATTATGGGGATGTGCAAGAAAATCTCACATTGATGCAATTCAACGAGCTCAATCAAAAATTCTTAGGCAGATCGTAAACGCTCATTGGTATGTCAGTGACAAAATTATTCATGACGACTTGAACATACCATTTGTGAAAGATGTAATTAGCAGTACCAGTCATCGCCATTTTGGGAAGTTGGAATCCCATCCCAATGAAATAGTGAAACATCTTCTTGAAGAACCCCGATCTAGGAGGCTCAAAAGAGAAGTTCCAATTGATTTGAAGATAAATCAATTTCGATAAAGACCAGACTCAGCCCTTGATATATATACCTCAGCTAGATTAGTTGACCACTCAATGGAGTGGCATCTATTGTAATTTTTAAAAATTCAGCCAATTTATTTATGTGTGTGTATGACTGTGTGTGAGTATATTTGCTGTGTAAGTGAGTACAAACATAAGCACAATAGCTCATAGAATTTTGTAAATTCTGATTGCTGTTAAATAAAGTATATACAAAAAAATATGCAAACTCTAAAGAAACGCCTCCGGCATTGTTTTTTAAATTTTGAAATCGGTGCAGCCCTTGTGAAACAACGTTGATGGAAGGTCAAGGTTTGGTTCACATACATATACAAAATAGTTTTTTTTAATTTTGGTGTTAAATGATTCAGAATGACTTGAAAGGCAAAGATTGCCAAAATAATTTTCTGGGTGATGAACTTGCAAAATATATTGCTCGTAGAGTTTCTAGATTAATCATTGTCAGAAAAATGTCCATTAGAAAAAATAAAAGTTTTGCCAAAGAGGTATGAACAAAATATTGATTCCATTCCTCTTCAGCTGGCTAATTGCTACGTTTATACGATTCTCTGTTGAATAACAGAATATAATGTAGAATCCAAGTATATGTCAAGCACGTACCATCGTTCGGAATGCTTTCATTTTCCGTCGCGTGGTTTGTTTCAAACACATTTCGTATTTGTATTCATCACAATGCCCGCCGAATTGTATATATCTCTTCTTTGACTATATAGTATATATAGCTTATATTATATTTCGGGTAGCGCGTGAAACGGGCCGCGGGCTGGCGACGAATTATTACCCGAAGCCGTTAGCTTTTGTGAAGTTAATTACCAATTAGGATGGCTGTGATGTAATTATGATCGAGGGATGAGGACATCGAGCCTTGCCGAAATTGGAATGGCCTTGATCTGAATGACATGCGCGATTTTGACAACAAACAGATGTGGGCTGATATGGTAATATTTTCATTGGATACGGCCAGAGGAATAAGGAATCACGTCCGGAGATAGGAACATTGACACTAATTATCACTAGCCTGAAACATTTCTATCAAAATATTTTTGGGGTTTGCTTTAAGAAGAGTAAAGATTTTTCACAAAATATGAAGAAGCATGCAATTAGAAAAATATTTATTTATCGTCATCTATCTGTAAATTTTCGGAGATTTTTGCAGATGATTGCAAAAATATATTACTTAGGGTTTGTCGGTTTTCAAAACCGGTGTTTTGGCAAAGATTATGAAATTCAAAAACCGGTTTTTAGTAAAAAAAAAGTCGGCTTTCACTGTATAAATGGAAAATGACAAATATAGCCAAATATAAAAGATAGATGAAAGCGTTTTGATTCTTGAAATCATATTGGTTCAATAGCATTTGATATCTTATCAGTCTGCAATAATTCCCAAAAAAGTTTTGTGCATATTAATTTAGATTTTTAAACCAGTGTATATATTAATTTAAATCAGTGTGACTTCTTCTTGAAGAAGTAACTTCCTCTACTCAAACTTAAAAAAAGAGTTTTAAACGCTAGAAACCACAAATAAAAGAACAAAAAACTACAGCTTTGTCAGTCTAAAACATCAGTCAATACATCAAATTTGTTTTGCAATATGGAATAATTTTAAAAATTTAAGATAGCTTACAATTTGAATAAATCAACAACAATTATAAAGACCTCAAATTTATAAAAAGTACGAATCTTCAAAAAAAAAGTAAAACGAAAGGACGAGGTGAGGTATGGGTTAGGGTTTATACAAAAACCGACATTTCAGAAAACCGGTTTTCAAATTTTAATTTCACTAAAAACCGGTTTTAACCGGTTTTCGAATTTTATATAAAAAATAAATTTTTGCTCGAATATTCAGTAATTTATCCGCAAATTTAGTGTAATTTAGAGACTGAATTTATTTATTGTTCAATTTTATAGATAGTAAATAAAATTATTTTAATTTCAATCAGTAGAACTAAAAAATAATAGTTTATCTTGATTAAATAACTTTGAAAATAATTATTCGTTATTCATGCATCATTTTCACATATAAGAATGAAAATATTTTTATGATAGTGAAAGGAAAATTTTCGATTAAATAAAAATATTACATTTTTAAATAAAAAAAAATCATTAAATTAAAATAAAATAAAAAAATATTAGATACATGTTGATACATACTTGTTAATATCAATTATAGTTTTAAAAACAATTAAGCTAAACTCGGGTATTGTTTGTTCCGAGCTATTTTAATTAATTAATTTTAAACATTCTAATTGTTTTTTTTGTTTAATAAAATATGATTTCAGTAAACTGAGAACGTCTATCGAATTGCTATTTAGACGTGTCCTTTGTTTACTCACAAAATTTCCTGAAATAGAAAATACTCTCATATTGGCGACCAAATTATGCTTAATTGTTTTTAAAGCCTGATATAATAATTCTAAGCTTTTTATTTTTTGTGGCTTCTAGGGTTTAAAACATTTTTTTTAAGATAGAGTAGAGGAAGTTACTTCTTCAAGAAGAAGTCAAACTGATTTAAATTAATATATACACTGGTATAAAAATCTAAATTAATATATACAAAACCCTTCTGGGAATCATTGCAGACTGATAAGATATGTAATGCTATTGAACCGATATGATTTCAAGAATCAAAACGCTTTGATCTATATTTTATACTTGATTATATTTGTCATTTTCCACATATACAGTAGAAACCGACTTTTTTCGCTAAAAACCGGGTTTCGAATTCCATAATTTTCGCCAAAAACCGGTTTTTAAAACCGGTTTTTGAAAACCAACAAACCCTAGTATGGGTGTAATTCAGTTTAAATCCAGGATAGTGCTTTAGCAGTATAGATACATGTATGTACAACATATCCATGACTCCAAGTATTCCATTATGTATTCCACAATCGATTCAGTGTCTCGTCTTACTAATTAGACAGAGCTAGTGATCTTCGAGTGTGGTGAACGTTTGGTGTCCTGAACGCCAACACGAGCTTTTACCTTTGAGCTTCGATCTAGCAGCTCCTCCGGGCTTCCGCGTTGCCAGCTTTCCGGCTTTCCGGTTTTGCATAACGAATTAACTATGTATAACGCATAGTCACGTCTTCGCCTTTCGATTCGCTCTTGAACTATTCATGTGTTTCTCACTTGGAATTAAACGATCCTAGTTATGGATAATCGGGAAGAAATTGAGTAAGCAGATGTTTTAGACTCAGATAGTACAGCGAATTAAAAAAATCAATTCTATCATTTATTAGTGGTGTTTTAAAAATTAAAATTCATGTGTTGCATTCTATAAAAACATAACTCATATATTCTATTCATATAGGCATGTAGATGATTTTGAATCAGATAAGTCAGTGATAAATATCGGAACATAATTTACACTTTCCAAAATAAATAGTTTTCTAGATTTTTTCAATGTTAATTTAATATAATTGGATAAGAATGAAACAGGATTTAGAAGTTCACCAATAAATAATAGAACATATTTTTTTCAATCAATAAGCATAAGTTGGATTTTTTAATAATTTTGGTTGATTTCTTTGTCACTTGTCACGATTTTGGTGAACTATAATAACAATGTAAGACAAGTTTTATCAAATTTGCAAAATCTGTTTATGAGAACTTACTATTTGTATAGTGTTGGGCGCAGCCATCAACCCATCAACCTCACATAATTCAAGTACAATTGAATTACCAACTTTAAATTTTTGTCACGATTTTGAACTTATTTAAAAAAAAATTAAATTAGGTAATTATATTATTACTAATTAAAAATTAAGTATCTAATATATACATGTTGATACATACTTGTTAATATCAATTTTAATTTTAAAAACAATTAAGCTAAACTCGGGTATTGCCTGTTCCGAGCAATTTTTATTAATTAATTTCAAACATTGTAATTTTTTTTTGTTTAATAAAATATGATTTCAAAAAACTAAGAACGTCTATCGAAATGCTACTTAGACGGCCTTTGTTTATTTACGAAATTTTCTGAAATAGAAATAGAACTTTCATACTTGTGACGAAATTATGCTTAATTGTTTTTAAAGCTTGATATAATAATTCTAAATTTTTTGTTCTTTTATTTGTGGCTCCTAGCGTTTAAATTCTTTTTTTAAGTTTGAGTAGAGGAAGTTACTTCTTTAGAGAAGAATCCAATAGACTTCATGAGATGTATTGCACAATTTATATAAACAACCTAATTGAAGCAAAATGAACGATACTTTACGAAATGAAATATAAATAAATAAATGGTAAATAATGGTAATTAAATAAATCTTGCATTAGATCTGATGCCAATGTTTGTCAATATGTTTGAAATCATGTTTTTTTATTGGCTTCAATTGTTCCCAAAACTAATCACACACCTATACAAATTATAAATTATAGCACGTTAATTATAGCAACTAAGTTATTTCCTATATGAAATCTTAAATGATAGATATTAAAACTTCTAACTAAAAAATCAAAGTTGAAAGGCTTAATAATATCCAAATTATTGCACACACACACACACACACACACATATATATATATATATATATATATATATATATAAGTATATTCTGTTTGCTTTATAACGTTAAGCAGAACAAAGGATATTTTCTTGGAAATTGTGATCTCACAAAATATATTTCAATTATTTTAATAAATCAAAGATCCCGAATGCAAATGCATTTTAATAAAATAGATGAAAAGTCAATTGTCGAACACCAACAATATTAAGTACCTGTGAAAGGGTATCTACTAATCAGGCTAATTAGATCTCGTACTAATAATCATTTCCATTGATTTATTATACGTTAATTAAATTGAATTACAGGCGTAGTCATCAGCAACGAAGTTGATATTGAAAACGAATATAACATTGTATTATTCCATCATCATACATTTCTGTTTGCTTCGTTTTAATTAGTTTGTTTTACGAAATTAAAGTCGTCGTTTAAATGAACATTAATCAAAAAGCATTCAGCGGAACCATCGCTGAAACGTTATTGTGAAATGTTCAGGACTCCTTGGCAACGTTAAAGGAAAGAACAGGATTTTATGTCTTTAATTATTATAAATTATTAAAAAAATAATTTAATTATATATATATAAAGCAAATTTAAAAAAATAATATTCTGTTTATTAATTATATTAATATTATTATTTGTCTACATCTTTATTATCAAAATAAGTTTATTAGCAAAATTATAGTTATAGTTATATTGCAAAAAAATACCTCTAAATTGCTTTCTTGGAAAGAATCCAGATAGCTTACCTTTTCTTAAAGATCAATAAGAATAATGAAATAAAATGCATTGCAATTATTAATCTCGCGATACTTACACATTTGTATTGTCAAAGTCTCAGTTCTGTTAAATTAAAAACTAGACACAATTAAGTTCCGTCCTCAATTAGTTTAATTACTAAAGTTTTCTGAAGCGGCTTATCCTGAATATTAAATTATCCCGACATCGCGATGTTCCCTGATAAGCGCGTTATCACGTCACGTTAAGGGTATCATGTTAAATAATTCTGCATAGGAGCCCCGGTGACATTTAAACCTCTTCCAAGAAATTGCTTTGCTTTTGACCTACTCACCTTTCATGGAAAAAATACGAACGGTTTCCTTAATAATACTATGTATTTATTTTAGTCGAGGGATTAAAGTTTAATGGGTTTGAGTTAGAATGAAAAAACGGAGTAGTTGGTTTGTTTTGCCAGTGATTAAGAATCTTTATCACGCAATTTATGAAACGGTGACGTTAATGTAAACTGGAAATATACTAAGTACAGAATATGGAATCTTTTATAAGTATAAAAATACTATAATAGTTTATCTTTTGCCTGTTGTTCCCAGGGAAACCATTGTTAGGCATTACATATTGGGGAAAAATTCTAGAATTCTACGAGATCCATATATGTATACTACTGTGTGTTTTGATCCTGTATTTTCCGATATATTGATTTGTTTCTTTTTTGATTAATCGCTACAAAAAGAATAAAAGCCAAGTTTTTGCAGATTTTTGGTTATGGTAACTACCAGTAAACCACAAAAGTTGAAATAACGTTGCACTGAAGAAAAGTCGTTACGATATTTATGGTTACGTTTGTATTACGTTTAGTTGTAACCTTAAATCGGCTTGAACATAAATGATTCGTTTTCGTTTATTACGTAACAGTTGCGTTACACTGTCTCATAAAGCTAACATACAAAATGGACGTAGGTATGTTTCATCATCAGGTTTCTTGTAATTCTTGTAATCTTGCTGATTACATGGATTATTATAATATAATATATTATATATATTATATGAATCCATATCACTAGTTTTTTATCAAAGCATTTGTAATTTTTATTATCTTCTGAAAATTTGTTTTTTTAATATGTTTAATAATGGTATTGAATGTGTGGTAATTTGTACAAGTTATTTAACTATTTTGATCTAGTCCTCTTAAGAATATTATTCGTGACCTTATTCAAATTGACTTTACATAATAGGAAACTAAATGATCCTGTATTCATAGACCTTCCATTTAGTATTGGCATGATGAACTAAATTATGTAAAGATTAAGTAACTTGTAGTACTTACTTACTATATACAAATCTAGTTGATATATTAATTTCTATAACTTTGGAATTGAAACTTCAAACGTAGTAGTTATAGTAGTTATACAGAATGTAATTGAATGGATGTGGCGAAAATCCCAAACTCATATATTCATGTATGAATGTATCAAATTGTGTATTTGTTATACTGAAAGATTTTGAACAAGTGGAATGATATATCCTCATTTTTATAAATTCTTGCTTCAACATTCTTCATTAGATTTAGTTATGATTGGAATTAAAGAGATTTTGGAATATTTTCAGAGGCAATTGTAAAAATACAACATGCCATATTTAAAAAAAAACATAGGGACACATTACAAATAATACATTACCCTAATTAATTTTGATTTTTTACTATTACCAGTCGAATGTAATTATTTGTTATGTTCGAGATAAGTTCGAATTACTCGGTTATTAATTTGCAAGAGAATATTGATGTATTATACATCAAATACGGGTAGATAATACCTTGAATGATAATACAATATAAACTCACGGGCATGACGTTATCTAATACCTGTTAATAATGTTCTGTACTGAGTACTAGATAATCCAAAACATACACAAATATTATGAAAGCGCGATATTAACTTCGGATTTTAGGTTATTATTTCTCTCCATTTGAAATGAGATACTTAGGCGCAGTCAAAAATACACTAACAGGGTAATCCTGATTAGGAATAATAAAAATTGAATTGAAAATGTCTTTGAGTGTAATTATGAAAACTATGTTTATTATTTAGGATTTACTTTTTAAGTGTTATTTTAATTTACTAAAAGCATTTATTAGCAGGTGCATAGGATTATTTGAAAATGTACCGACACCTAACATAAAGACATCGCGTGAGCTCGGAGTACTTTACAGACAGCGAAATCTTCATAAAAAGTCTTCGGACTTATTTGCTACTTCAATTTAAAAGATTAGTTTGTGCTAGTCTTTTAGTAAACATATAAATTTGTATTACTTTTTTGTAAAAATACGGTTTAATTTTGTTAAAAGCACTGTATAATAAATTTGTAGAGGAATGGTTAGTTGAAAGATGGTGAGGTTCTCCTTTAACTATATAATATTTTAATGATTTAATTTTCAAGTTGATTTATTTCTTTTTGATATACATCATTATTATATTTGTTGTTAATGTTATTATGAAAATTTCTTATCCCACAGTATCTTTACATTTACACTTGATAGTTCACTTCAAATCTCCATTTCAAAGAACAAAAGACTCTATAACACTATTTCGAGTTCTGTATCAATTTACTTAGAAGCACGTTTTTCATATCGTTAAATTCAAACGAGTTTCAAATTTAATTAGATGTAGAAATACGTGCTATCATCCGCAAAGTTTAAGAACTGAACTTCCAACTAATACAATTTTATAAAACGAAACTATAGAAAAACGTGCTCTGTCTTCATACTACAGTTAAAGTTCCAATTGAAAAATGAAGAATTCTTCGGCTCGAAAAGTTTTTATTAATTTTATATACTCGGTAAAATAACAGAAATTTGATATAAAGATGAAGAAAGGTATAGGGTTTATATTTTATTTTAACTACAGACATGAGAATGAATAGGAGATAAAATTGTTAAGAATGGTTTAATTTCAAGTATCATAAACTGAAAAACAGATTCCAAATTTCAACTAAAAAAACTTTTTAGCTCTCCATGTTTCTATATCGACTAATAAGATTAATGAATCACCAATCCGGCTTTTGTTTTATTATCCGATGGGGCAACAAAAATCGTTTTAACGAAAATCTATCTATAGGGAAAGCAAATAAAAGCCTCGTGCAATTTTCCGTGAATTTTCAACATAGAACCATAACTTTTCGCGTTTGATACGTCGATAAAAAACCTCCATTCATTCAGCATTTGAAACAGCCTTTGTTTTGGTTTATAATGAAAGCATTATAGATTATTTCTGGGAATTGTTTAGCTTTAGTCATTATCTTCTGTAAGGATGTCATCTGTTTTGTACGAGCTGAGGTTCACACATTTGCGAGTCAAAATTATATGGCTGCTTCGCCCAAAATTTAATACATGTCATATCCTCGTAATTTATAACCGGTGGGTTTAATTAATTTTACCTACTGTGTGGAATGTCTTAGGAATTGTTATTGATCGATTTTAGGGTATTGAAAAGTTGATGTTTTTGCTTTATTTACAGTTGAACGAAGATATAATTAACAAAGTTGTGAAGTACATTTATTGTTCTCTAATAAACTCGATACAATTTGTGTCTAATATTCAGCAAGATACTTTCGAAAAAGCTAACGGAGACTTGAAAAAACACCATGTCATCAAACACTAATATTAATTACAAATTACTTGAATTAATATACTCAGTCATTAAGAAATAATGTGGTTTGTTTAAAAATATAAACTTTTTGATAAATAAAAAAACATCTAAATAACTTTGCAACGAACTCGTTCGTATGGTTTTATTTTATATTAGCAAGTTGCAGACCGAAACATATTTAATGACTAAAAATTCACTTAACGAGCATATATATTTTATTTTTTCATAAAATCATCGCAAAAGCACTTAATATTTCTTAAGAATGCTGTTTTCACTACTTCTTTCATACTATTAATTTCAAATAAAAATATGTCTCTCACTTTGTCCTAAGTACAATCTTATCTATACAAAATTATAAATCTAACATCAGCACTTAATATTTTTTAATAACGTAATGAAATTGTACAGTTTTTGCAACTTTTTTCATCCCATCAATTTCAAATAAAAATATCTCTATTTTTCCTGTTTTCCAATGTAATATTACTTATATTACAAGATCTTATACCCGTTCCTTCAATCTGCCGTCCTATTTGTGTCGTAGACATTTAACCCACCCATAAAACACAATTGAATCCTTATAAGCAGGCGAACATTCGCCCTCATCTGGTCGTTAGGCCAGGTTCATGAATTGGCATATGCGGAAGGTATAATAGCATTGCGGTCCGGAAGAGATGTGCTCGGTCAACGCAAAGATTCTCATCAACCCGAGATATTAGATATTAGACTTGACTTAAACCTCAGTGAAGGATAGTTGGAGATTATTAATTGTCAGTTTTTGGTTTGAAAATGGTAATTAGGAATCGAAATATTATATATATATATATATATATATATATATATATATATATAGCTGAGTTGCGGGTAACTTAATATTAGCCATTCTATAAGAAATACTTGATATTATGAGGATGGTATGAGACTTGATAATATATGTGAATTTTGAACTTTTAGTATATGTATTTTATTAATAACTAGATGACCCGACAGACGTCCTGTATCCATGTCTACAATTTTTTAATATAATATACTAATATTTTCCGTTTACCTAAAAATAATAATTATTGTTTTTTAAATTGGTCTTCACCCAAAAATGCATATACATTTATAATATGAGCGATGTTAAATGTAGAACTGCTTTGAATAAAATGATGAGCCTCAATTCCCACACTATATTGAAAATTGAAGTCTTTTAAACGGTATAACATGACCATAACCATAACATAACACTGGTACTTCATGTTAAATTAAATTAATTTAATTTTTTATTATTTAGAATATCCAAAATTGCATTTTAAACTTCTCCTAATCGATATCGTGAGGGCCGAATTTTAGGTCTTCATCTTTAATTTCTTATTTGTTGTTATAAAGTGAAATTTTTACGAATTTTAAAAATATTGTATAAAGATGAGTAAAAGAGGCAAAGAAATTATATATTCAAAAAAAAACTATATTGAAAATTTAATATCCAAATCTTGTGTTGGCGCCCCCTAAGGCGTGCGCTCGTATTTTTGCATGCATCGCACTAAAGGTAGGACCGGTCCTGATTAATACTTGTAATTTAATATGAACTTTATATAATAGCAATAAAGCTCAAATTGATTCCACGTTTTAGCTAGAAAACGTTTGTATGAAATAAAGAAAAGGGCTGTTTTTAGGGTTTTCCGGCAATTATTCGATTTTTTCTCTCGCCGTAAGAACCATCCTTGGACTTCGACGAACATTTTCAAAAAATAATTGGCCAAATGGGTCCAGGCGTTGTGGAGTTATGCGCTTACCAACACATTTTGTGATCGATTTTTTATATATAAGATATCTTAACTTAAAAGTTTGGCTAATAGATTGTGACTACTTAAGTTATCTATTATGTAAATACGTGCTCAGTTAACAAGGAAGATAATGCGAAATTTGTACGGTTTCCATCAAAGTTATTTTAAAGTTCCCTCTTCCTTACTTCATTATTAGGTGCATTAATTGTAAACTTTGCCGAAGTGTAATGTATATACCTCGAACGATTACCTATATAGAACCATATTTCACTTATTATTACATACGTGGAATAAAATCGAGGAATCATACTAATTTCAAATGAAAATACAAAATTATAATGTATGAGAAACACAATAGTTATAAGTTCATATTACCCCTGCAAATAGACTGGGTGTAAAAGCATAACAAATCTTAAATTTCCCATTCTTTCTATCTACTAACCAGCTTACGAAATTATCTTACCACCATCATATTTACGTATAATCTTGAACGGCGAAAAAACATTTTCGGTTAGACTCATCTTCAAGTTTGCGGCTAAAGCAAGAAGCTTTGGAGATAAGGGTGTATATAACAAAAAGCTCTTGATTGTCGGAGGAAAAAAATATCCAGATAATATTGATGTGTAGGGAAAATAACGATTAAATGATATACACCTTAGTAGAAGATGAAAAATTGATATTTTGGGATTTTTCCAGGAATTGTAGGAGATCGTGTGATCACGATGTTGCTAAAGTGTGAAATGGCAGCAATTTTAACTATGCGATCTTATGGTTTCATTTCATAGCTACGACGCCAAAACATAGTGAATAAAATTAACCGATGCATTATTAATTCATAATTCATTTTATTCTTGTCGCTTGCAACCCTCTCTCGCGAAAATTATAATTTGCAGCTTTAATGTCCCTGTTTCGAATTTTGTTTAACTTTGCATTTGAAAATCCTATTAACGCTTTATGCAAACCGGCCACAAACATAGTTTGTTTTGCAAACCAGAGGCGTACATCTCATTTATATTTTACTCTGATTATGCGGCGAGGTGGTATCGCTAAGAAAAGGCAGCACGCCCGCAGGCTTCCGCGCCGTTTGGCCTCGTTACTGAATTATTCACCGGCTGAAAGCGTACGGCACGTGTGTCTGCCGGCCTTTTCATACCGTAACCTTGCCAAGGCTGTTGGAAATTAAGCTCGGCTCCACTAATGGAGTATGCCTTGTCTTAAAAACAATTCGTATGTGATACGAGGACGAGGGCTGGTCGTGGGTTTGCCAAACTTCTGCAATAAGATGGATAATTGATGGTAATTGGTGTAGTAATGATGTTCCCGGAAACAAACACCATTTCATTAAGAAAGAATTCATATCAAATGATTACAGACTTCCTAATAGCTCCTATGATATTGGGCTACCCGATCGCTTAGTGGTTAAAGCTCTGAGCTTTGAATAAAAAGTTTTAGGTTCGATACATTCTGATGTCATCGGTCCATTGAAAATAACCCTTTTATTGGTATTGTTGCATCAAAATAACATGGCATTGTGCCTTTAGACAAGTTGCTGGTTCTTCCCGTACTAATTAGACATTTGAGGAAAAATCTAGTCGATCATCAATAAAAATTGATCAATGAAAAATAATACTTATATCAACTGTTTTCCAATATTTATTATAAACACTGTAAATTATTAGTGCTTAATTTGTATATGTAGTTAATCATAGCTACTTTAGGGCCTTGTGGTATCGGTATCTATATCAAAATATTCAATTTTGTGCTAATTTGATAATATCTTATATATAAAAATGAATCGCAAAATGTGTTGGTAAGCGCATAACTCAACAACGCCTGGACCAATTTGGCCAATTCTTTTTTTAAAATGTTTGTTGAAGTCCAAGGATGGTTCCTACGGCGAGGAAAAATCGAATAATTGCCGGGAAAACCCTAAAAACAGCCCTTTTCTTTTTCTCATACAATCGTTTTCTAACTAAAACGTAGAATCAATTTGAGCTTTATTGCTATTATATAAATTTCATATTAAATTACAAGCACTCACTGTATACTCCTTCTTCTAAACGATTATTCGAATTTTGATAAATCTTTCTGAAATGTGTAAAGGGAATTTTCTAGGATGTATGTGATTATAAAGTTCTGGGATGTATGTTTAAATATTGTAGAAATAAATGGAAAACATTGCAAAAAACGACATGTCATTGTTTGCATTAAAAATAAATGAAAACTATCATCTGCCTAAAATTTCAATTTACTTATGAACCTAGACAATATTAGAATATGTATAACAAATTCAAAAATATGAATAAGAAAAATGAAATATCTGCATGTCTACAAGACAATAATTATTGTTTTTAGATAAACAGTAAATATTAGTATATCATATTAAAAAAATGTTTGCGTGGATACAGGACAACGTCTGTCGGGTCATCTAGTTTATTATAAATACTGTAAATTATTAATGCCTAATTCGTATAGGTAGTTAATAATAGTTGATTTTAGGGACTTGTGTATTAGTGTCTAATATCTATAGCAAAATATTCAATTGGGACCAATTTGATACATTACATGACAAATAGTTCATATATTACAGATTTATGGAAGGAAAAACATCTGTCCAATGCACATTTTCTAAAGCGAGACCTAATTCCATTCCATTATTCCAAAACTTACTGAATTCACAGAATTAACCCAGTGTTTGTAGAAATTGACACCTAATATTATAGAATGTTTGTTTAAACAAATACAAAAAAAAACAGCCAGATCTATTTTTACCAAAGCTCCTTACTGGTATTTTTTGGGCAGGTTTTGAAATTTTTAAAATTTGCTCAGGATTTTTGGCTAAAACGTGGACAAAAAATGACAAACGCTTGGTAGACTTGTAAAGTGTGAAAACATGAAATTAGCAAGTGAGGATTTACTGATGAGAACATAAACTTTACCTTCAATAAGTTAAAAAAGACGAAATAATATCGATAGTATATAAAAAATTGAGGATGAGGAGTAAAATTAAACACATCGCGTTTCATTCAAATAAGACTGCTTATATTAGTGTTCACTATAAAAGTTTCGAAATAATCCGTTCTATATAAACTTTTCAAAACTCATAATTAATTCTATTTCTTCCTCGATATTTTCTTTGATTATTTTCACGTCAAGTCCATAGACGAAAATTAAATTAAACATCAGATTTTCTAAAAATAACTGCTTGCTCATACTTTGACCGCGTATACTGATATTTTCATTAGAGTAAACTTACATTAGTAGATTACGAAAACGCTTTTATATTACCCAGTTGAAATTTAAAGTTTATATTTTCATCGTAATAAAGATCGGGGATAAATGAATGGATACAAATGTTGGAATATATATTTATATCTCGTGTCGATACAGTTTTGTTACGAAACGTGATTAGGACTAATTTATGCATCGACTTTGTGGGATCGAAATCGTTAAAGTTTAATTTCCTATTTAAACTTGGCTAAATTAGTTATCAGATGCTTATATTAAAGAAAATGATGGCAATCGATGATGATAATTTATCATAATTTTTCTTTAAAACCACATTTTTAAATATCAATTTCCATAGGACTTGGCGCATAAAAATAATGTTGAGGTTTTTTCCATGATTTATCCTTGCTCAAATATTTTTAAACAAGTATCCTCTTCCTCCAGTTAATTCATTTAATTTAATTAAGTGCGGTCCTTTGCGAAAGAGTGGCTTTTTCCACTATTGTCATCATCGGTTGCCATTTGCGCTGTTGAATGTTTTTTGCGGAAATTGAATTTGGGTCTTAGTGTTATCTGTTCGGAGCACTTCCTTGTGACCATGAAAAAAGACTTAGTGATAGATTCAATCTGTTCTTTAGTCAATTATATATGAAATATAATATTTAATTTGTCAGTAAAATAAATATTAATTTAATTTTTGTTTGTCTTTTAGGTAAGTGGAACCCCGAATGCATGATTTCGAGCTTTGGAATATGTAACTTGGTAATAAGGTAAATTGCTTTTGTTGTTCTTGCTTAATTATTTAAGTATTCATATTGACTTTACAATATATCGGTGTACTAAATTCATAGAAATACATTCAGATTGTATGAATTTAACGACCAATATATGAAATAAAAAATATTTCAAAATCTAAAAAATATAATGGAGGTGATTATGCAATGTTCAAGCGTATAAGGCTACAAAAATCAAAATTTTCCAATAGTTCAATTTTTGCAACTAAAACAAATCTATTTTAAGGGAATATCAGAAAGCATTTTATACAGCAGTACGTTGAAAAAAATTAACGCTGGCATGAATTAATAGATTAAATCAATGTAAATCATTCCTAATATTTTATACCCAAAATATTTTCTTACGATGTCGTTTTTTAATCTAATCAAATTACATTTAACGTGGGTAAACATATCAGGTGCGACACACGTTTCAAATATCTTTTTCCCTAAAAATTCTTTAAATCCGGATTTTTTCCATTTCAACGCCTCATTTTATCCCATTGTCTCTGCCAAGGACCTCACCTTAAAAAAAACGTAACAATGTAAATCAGGCACCCACTCTTTCGAACAGATCGCTATTGTCTTTCTCGACATTTATCGTATTTTCGTTTTGTTTGAATTTAGGAAAATTCTTTCGCACCTGTTGTATGGGCCCTCGGTTCCGAAATAGGGCAATTCTTTAGCGTCTATTCCGCTCGAGCCGAGTTTAATAACGACACCGTGGGTGTCCCTGCGAGGGTCGTTAGCGAAAAAGCACAACTGACTGTTTTAAAGGAGAGCTGGGCAAAAGTAATAAAAAAATTAAATAGTTAAATGTTGATACTATTTTTTAGATGGCTACATCCAGTAGTAATTTATATAAAAATCTCAGCATTTTAGCTAAAATACATAGTATTCATCATCCACGAATTTAGTAGAAAAATATAAGTAATTTTCATTTTAATGTGGCATTTTGTTTTTTTTTAACTTCCCGTAGGGTAAGTTATTGTAATGGGCTGAAAATCGAAATTAATTTTTTTTACATTTCTCGACGTTTTGAAGGTTCTGAACATTTTGGCATATCTCAGAAAAAATGGATGTGTGTGTGTGTGTATGTATGTATGGATACAAATTTACAGTCACGTTTTCGGGCGCACGGATCAACCGATTTGAATGGTTCAAAAAACATTCGATTCCTATTGATAGGGAGATGTGCTGATTAGTTTTTGGCAAAGGCAGGTCCAGCAGTTACGGAGATAAAGAGCAAAAAGTGCAGAAAATAGAAATCGAGTTTTTGAGAGAACGGGGCTTCCCATTTGAATGAACTAAAAAACAATTAGTAATGATTGGAGAAGTGTTTAATAGTTTTTGGTAAAGGCAGGCCCAGCCATTTCGAAGGTACGGAGCTAAATGTGTAAAAAATGGCAGTTTTTGAGAGAACTAATCGTCCGATTTAAATGATTCAAAGAACTTTCTGCTTGTCTTAACAAATCAATTGATTTTGGAAAAAAAACTATTAGATGCTTATTTTTATCTATAGATTATATATCTATATCTGAAGATTTCCAATCCTAAAAATGAAAAAGTAAGGCATTACAGAAAGTCTATTTATAATTATGAGATTTATAATTTGAGAGTTAAATTATAGTTAAGATCATTTTTTTAAACCTGAATCATTAATTGAATTTCATACTAAATTTATTGCATTTGCTTAGAACATTCTCTAAAATTTAGAGCAAGAACTAGAAAAAAAAAAAACTAAAATTTAAAACAAGATCTAAAAAGATTTAAAATTTGGAACGAGATCTAAATTTTAGAACAAGATCTAAATTTTGGAACAAGATTCAAAATTTAGAACAAGAATTAAAATTTAGAACAATATCTTAAATTCAGAACAAAATCTAAAATTTGAAATAAGAAATTTATCATAATTTCCAATTAAATAAAATTTCAATAACGTTGTTTTGTTTTGTTTTTTACCTGACAATTAGAAATTTGTGATAATATGCTCAATTTTGCTGTATTTGTATTTTGAGCACTTATATCTTAAAAATATCAACAATGACATTTCAAGTATTTATACTGATCATTTTTAAAATATTTGAAGCAACTGTTATTAATCTACGATAAGTTTTTATTAATATTGATAATTTCTATTCCTCAAATGATTATTTTCTGTACGGAAAGTTCCATCAATTTGCCTTAAGTATGCCATGGGCCATTAGTATTTATTTTTTTATAAGGTACCTGTTCAGCTCTCTGTCTACTTCCCGTATATTTCAATAGTGAAAACTCTATGAAATTCTTCCGCGTCGGCAATATCCAAAGCGTCCTCGCTCACGAATAGAATCTAAGGTAGATGATAAGACTGATGGCCCTTGCGAATATATTAAGCTGCCGGAACGAGCGCCTTGAATTGGAATTTGTGATTGCATTGCTCTAATTGACTTTAAAACTTCGACAAAGTTTTATAATCATTTATCATTATGCTCAGGAGGTACATATAATAGATCCACACGAAACACGAGGGAGAATTAAATCATAAAAAATGACAACAATGGTGTACTGCTTTAGAACTTCATCAATTTTCTGGACTAAATTGTAATGGACAAAACTTTATATTATATTTTGTATTTTTATGAAAATGAAGTATCTCTTAAACCTTCTTTCTTTTTCACCCTTCCAAGATTTTATTCATATTATATATAGATTTTCCATTCATCACCTCCATCAAATTGTAGGAAATGCCTTTCACTAAGGTTGCACACTTTGCAAAGTTGATTACAAATTGATTTGTCTTATTGATTGATCCTTACAATATACACTAATAGGATTATAAGTAATTTGAGGTGGGTTTTGTGTTCGAAGCATATAATAGAACATGAAAGCTCATACATCAACAACAATTTTGCTTGAGTGCGTTTCGGCACATTGGAATAATTTGTTTGAGAATTTAGATTTGTGGATCATTTGTATAGATATTGAATAATAGTTTAGTATAGTTGCTTTTTTAAAATTACCTAGTTGACCAAATTTAAACTTTAAATTCTTATTTATGTTATATATACTTTTATATTCTCTATAGAATATAATACCCTACCATGTAGAGTCTAAATCAGTGATTCCCAAAGTGGTCCACATGGACCCCCAGGGGTCCATAGCAACTTTCAAGGGGTCCACGGCAGGGAAAACAAAAGCCAGCCACCCATCAATCTCGCATATCTCAGAAACTATTGAATGATCCAACTTTAAATGTTGATCACAATCTTAGTAAAGTATAGTAACAATGTATGTCAAGTTTCATCAAAATCGAATTACGCATTTTTGAAAACGTACAATCTGTTTCAATACTAGTATTGAGAGCGGAGCGAGCCACCAATCAACATCCCATATCTCAGAAACTATTGAATGATCTAACTTCAAATTTTGGTCACAATCTTAGTAAAGTATAGTTACAATGTATGTCAAGTTTCATCAAAATCGAATTACTCATTTTTGAAAACGTATAATCTGTTTCAAAATAGGTTCAGTCAAAATACATATTTTGAATAATAATTTTATATTCTAATACTTTAGATTTATTATCCTTATAAATCATTTTTTGAAGCGTCAAACGTCCTTTGATCTTGGAACTAGCTTTTCTCACTCTGCTTCAACCAGTTTTATCCTCTGAAAGTGTAGATGATCTTTTTGCTTTGGAAGTTGATTCTAATATGCATTTCTAAGTATACCTCGATCCTTATTAATAATTATCTAATTAATCCAAATTTTACATTCCTCTTACAACAATTATGGACCTGGAACAAATAAATTTCGATCCATTATTATTCTCTGAAGCGTCAATCGTCCTTTGGTCTGGAAACGAGCTCTTTTTTCTCTGTTCCAACCAGTTTTATCTTCAGAGAAATAAGTTTAGTCCAATGCGTAATTTATAATCGTATAAATCGTATAATCGTAATATTTTTAATAATAATTCTATATTCTAAAAATCATTTTTTTGGAGAGTCGATCGTTCTTTGATCTTTGAGTAGCTTTTCTCCCTCTGCTTCAATCAGTTTTATGCTCTGAAAATAAGTATAGATGATGTTTTTGCTTTAGAAGTTGATTCTAATATTTATTTTATGGCATTTATAAGTCTAAATACATCTATTGATACTTTGGTTCTTCATTAATGATCTAATTAATCCAAACTCCTAGATTCCTCTTACAACAATTATGGACTTGGAACAAATAAATTTCGATCCATTATTATCCTCTGAAGCGTCAATCGTCCTTTGATCCAGAAACGAGCTTTTCTCTCTCAGTTTCAACCAGTTTTATCCTCTGGAAAATAAGTTCGCAGACGATGTTTTCGTTCTAGAAGTTGTTTTTAATACATAGTTCATGACACGATAGCGAGCAAACTGTGTTATTCGCAGTTCGCCCTGGCCTGGAAACCCCGACATCGATCGGGAGGCATCATAATGTGGGTGGTATGAATTTATTCCTTTGAAGCTTTAGATCAAAACACGAGCTTCAAGTTTTATTTATCAGGTCGACAATGGTAAAAGATACATTTGACACGAATTTGAGCTGTGACGATTCCGTACGAATACTTGTTTACTAAAGGGAATAGGTATTTCACTCTATGGGGTAAGGTGTACTATCATACCTTATTTTAAACATAGTCTTGTAATTTGTGCTTGAAATTTTTGTGGAGTTTTTAACTTCTCGAAGGAGTAGTTTGTATGCTTTTGCTAGTTAATCACATATGCTAAATTTGTTTTCTTGAGGTTTCAAGTCTGAGTCATTTGACTCCAAACTTTGAACAAATATGTGTGTATTGAAACGTTTTTTTTGACAATTTTGTTGATACTTCGTATGATGATAGAAATCATATCTTAACGACATCTTAAATTATTATAGGCCTACGAAAAGTGGTTTGATGTAAAATTTCCAAGTTTGGAATAATGAACCATGTCATTTGTTTTATTTCAAATACTGCAATCTGCTCGGTTTTTGGCAGAGACATTTAGCAAAGATTGTTAACAATTTGAAAACGACATAACATAGTTTGATTATAATAGATAAAATTCCAGAACACAACAAAAGCTTTGATTAAAAAAGACTCATTGTCGATGAATTTCTATTTAAAAAATAAAGCAATAAAAACCATCAATACAGGATTATTATTCTAACAACCATTAGATATAAACTTCATTTATTAATCTGTAAATTATATTTTTTAATACTAAATAATAAATAAAACCAAAATTCTTGGAAGTATTTTCATGTCATAATATTTTTTTGGCAATTTGTATGGCACACCTGGTATAAAATGTGCTGACTTTTAATAATATAGGTTTCTTAATTGAAGAATTGTGCTGACTGTGATAGATATTTTTTATTTATAGTATATTCAGATAATATAATTATGTTCCACATGCTTCTGAACAAAAACAACTAAATTTCCGTATTGCATTTTAATATTTTGCACTTGATGATTGAATGATTTTAAAAAAGAAATAATTAATATACACATATATACAGCATCTTAGTCAACTATACTTGCTGTATTTTTTTAATTTATTTATTCTGTTGTAACAGTATTGTCTGTAAGAGAGAAAAATGAGCTGAAATTGTTAAAAATATATGGGTGATGAAATTATGATGGTTTATTAAGTAGATATGCACAGTTGGAAATATCTACTAGGAGCAATTCTTCTCTAAATTTACAAAAGTAATCATGTAGAATTCCATAGTGTAGTATTTTACTAAATTCTACCAAATATAGTAATGTTTTTTTGACAAGTTTTACTCTATATATAGAAATAAAAAAATCAAATAATTTAAATAATTAGACGTTACTAAATAAGTGATTATATGTTTTTTGAGTTACCATTCCTCGGTTTAACTCTATTTTATTTCTCTACCCTATAATGGTATCAATATTCAAACAGATAGAATTTGTGTGTACACTTTCTGAAGTACCATTCTTGTTAGAATGTTTCTGAAACGAATACATTTAACACCTTTCAGCAAAATTAAATAAAAAGCTGTGTAAGAGGTTCTTCCTGTTATTTGCTTAAAGGAGTTTCGTATAAAACATCAATCGATTATTGAGGAGACTTATAATGTACTATGGAAATGGAAATAAACGACTAGGAACAAAATAGTATTCATTTGTGTATCAATATAGAGTATTTGTGTATCAGTGTATCAACCAGGAGTATTTTTACCTAATATTGAACCCTTAACTTAAATTTCTTATTATTCCTCTGTCCCAGGTATATTGCTAAAATGTGTAAACTACTTAATAAGAACCTGCGCAAAACTTCTATCCCAAGAATTATCAACTCCTATAAAGGTATTAAGTTTCCGTAGAACCAAATCTAGTAAAACTTTAAATGGCATTCCATTTCAAACGTTTTGCTATTAATTTAAAACCTCTCTCTCTCAGCTGGATTACATTAAAGCAATTCAAAAGTTCATTAAATCGTTAATCAAAGCCAGCGGCGTTTTCTTCCTCACTATTAAAACGTACGCAGGAAAACATTAAAAAACAAAGAACAGTTTGTAAACTGTTTGTATCTGCATAATTTCTTAGGAAAATTAATGTTGATAATGGATATATGGATATATCACAAACGAATAATTATTATTTATCCAATTTTATGAGACAAAGTGGTAGACGATGATTATATAAAAAGTTTTATGAGTAATATATATAGTGTATATGTGCTTGTCAAAAGTAAGTCTTCCTCTATATTGAAATTAATTAGTGCAACTACTCACAATCAAAAAAAGAAGTATTGGTTTTAATATAATCGGAGGAATAAACTTTGCACATAAATTTTTACTCAATTATATATAATTCATAAAATTTATTCTTATATATTTTTTTTATTATATACAAAAAGTAAACTTACCAATTATTATTTTAAACGTCAGTTTAGTTGAGATGAAAAATGCAAATGGCGGGAGTTTGTGTAACTTGCATATCTTATAAACATTTTTTTCCTTGGAACAAATTCACTACACGTAACTATCAACAATAAATATTAGAGTAAAATTATTAGAGCATTTGATTTCATGTTTTATATAAAATTTAATGCTATTTGTTTTTTTTTAATATTTAATCTTAGAGCACTAAATACGTCTTGCATATTAACTGTCAAAACTGAACTAACTGAAAGTGCGCTAACGTTCGTGACATGTGTACCAACAAAACGACATAAAAAAATTGATAATTGTCAGTTAAACCTATTCGAGGATTTTAGGCAGAAGATAGAAGTGCGTCCATTGATAAACAAGTATAAAGTGCATCATAATCGGTTGAATAATTATTAATTTGTGAATAGAAACTTGCACCTGTATTTTAAATTTAAAAGAAATTTGAACG
>NW_020539724.1:10336085-10363663 GCF_003426905.1 Ctenocephalides felis | reverse complement strand
AAATAATTTCTTACTAACTACATATACGTAGTTAAATTTTCCTTGTCAGTCATATGTGTTTGACGCTAAGAAGTTCTACATGAGCCATGTCAGACATATATTTGATAGAAGAAGAAAAGTTTTAATATTGAGCGATATCAGTCATATATGTGTGACATAAAAAATAGTGTTTTTTCTAGAAATTTCGACAAAATTTTTGTCTTTCTTTGATACATTAAATTTCCAAGATACAAGATTTTGAGATTTATTAGATGACAAGATTTCCTAGATTTATTAGATTTTAATTATCTAATAAAGTTACCGCGGCAAATGTAAAAAAAATTCTGTTTTTTATGGATTATCTTTAAGATTTGTTTAATAATTTAATTAATAGTAGTTCTAGTTAATAAAATAAGGCGATCATAATGAAAATCTATTTTAAATTCATATTTTCTATAATAATATTATTATTATTAAGCTTATTTTATTTTACTGGGATTTAATAAGACTGGGATGGCTCATGACTATTTCTTATTAGTTAGTGATTTATTATGAAAAATTTACTAAAAATTTTCGTTTTCAATTTATTATATATGAAAGGATATAGTTCATTTAATTCAAATTAATAAGTTGAAGAATGGAATTAATATGCTAAAATTGAAAAAGATATATAATAGATGATTTGATAAAATCGGTTTTTAATTTTAGTGCTAATATTTATGTTTTCTATAATAATAATAATAATAATCCTTTAATAGAGATTTTTTATTTTTAAGGTCATCAACTCTCCTGATAAAAAATGGAAATAACTTAATCATTATTTATAAGATATTATTTAATAAGTAAATAGTTAAAATTATATAATTGTGAATTTTATATCGAACGGAAAAACAACTACTGAGTTGTTTTTTCCAACATGCCCCCTTGTAGTATACAATGTCCTTTTTGTACCGACTATTGTAAATTCATCAAATTTATTGAATGTCCTTTACTGGACAGTTGTCAATAAAAGAGATAATAATAATAAAAAAATCATCTTGAATCTTAAAAAAAATTGGTGTAAAACGATAATTTATTTAAATTAAAATTATTATTAATTTAAAATCTTTGAAATTTATTAGGATTATTTTAAATATTGATTTTTAATTTTAATCCTAATATTTGTATTTTCTATAATAATTATTATGATTAGTCTAAATTTAAGTAGTGAATAAATCGTAATATATAGTTTCTTACTGTTTAGTAACTTACTATATATTTTTTTTAATTTACCGTTTTTAATATATTATGTATTAAAAAATTACAGCCCAAAATTATGAATTTCTTATTGAATTCCAAATTCGATTTAATCATCTTAAATCTATTATCACCAATTATTTATCAATTATCCCACGTGGCAGTTTTTCCAGCGCCTTCCAATTATTTTCCAGAGCAAGACAATTTTCTTTACGCAAAATATTACAAATTTATCATGAAGGCAAAAAGGTATATGTTTTTGTTTTCGTTAAATCCGGAGGTCAATTGTAATACTAAGGATACAAAGTGTGTAAACAAGTCAAGGGAATAAGTTGGCACAAATTATTCACAAGGGCTTCCGGGTATTATTACTTTTTTGACGAGTTTCGAATTAATTCAAACTTTCACGAGATAATATTATTATATTATATATATATATATATATATATATATATATATATATATATATCGTAACTTAAATAAAAATAAAAAAACATTATGTCCTTTATTACTTCTTTATTACTATCTTTATCTCCAAATCGATTCCATGTTGGAATAGCATTTAAATAATCACAAAAATAATTACTCTATTCATATTATATATCAACAGCTCACGTGATCAACTGAATAAATAATATTTATTCTAATTATATTGACTAATTCTTCTACGAATTAAAGTTTCATTTTACGAATGAATTATCACATAAGTAATTTCCTAATACATATGATTACCAAAAATAAATACAATATTTTTAATAAAATAATTTAAAAATATAAGATATACACATTGAATTTTAACGTTATTGTCGAACATTACAATAACCATTTAATGATATACAATAATTGCACAATTTTCTAATTATATGATTTTTTGTAATTGCTTTTACTCATATTAGTTAAATATCACTTAAAGAACCATTATATTATGTAAACAACTATTCTTCACATTACAAGGTATAATATTTCACATTGAATAACATGCTTTTAGATTCACTATTTCGTGCTTTAATTTTTTATGAATTATATTCAGAAGGATTCAATCAGAGGCATCAAACTTGTGGCCCAATAATATTAAATTACTGATCATATCATATTAAATTAACGATTCTTTGTAAAGACTTCCTTACTTTAAATTCGCGAATTAATTCATATCAATTAATAGTTGACATTACATAGGCATTTATATTTATTATCTTATGAAATAAATTTCCGATTAATGAATATTTACAATCCAAACATTGGTAATGTTATATTTATAAATATTCCTCTTTTGCACATGATTAACTTATTATCCAGTTTCTAAAGATAAATATATTCTATATTTCTAATAGAATAAATATATTCTATATTTTTTATTTATTCGAAAATAGTGCAAGCTTTTAAGGGTTAATTTATGCATCTAATTAATGCACAACCGTAATTTAAATTTAAAAGATTATGCGAATTAGTTAGATTACTATAATGAAAATTCAAAAATTTGTTGGGTTTTATTTAAATATTAGACGCGCCAGGAATGTATTCTTTTGAAATTAGGCCAATGAACCTGATTTTAAAAATAAATTTTTATTAATCATGTAAGTGGTCCTGCCAACTTTCAACTTGATTAATAATAAGTAAACATAAACAAATTTATAGGTTTTTTAGAAATTTCATTTAGATCTCGTATATATTTGAATTTAGATTCTACTATAAAATTTAAAATCTGTTTCTAATATTTATTACTAATATTAATGAATATATATAATATATTGGACGTATCTATGATCACTAAAATAAATTTAAAACGTTGTCTAATATTTATGTGTATCTACTACTACGTTAAAATTAGCGTTAATACTATTAAACGTATTATTAAGTAATAAATAAAAATTAAATAAAATTTCATAAATTTTTAAAGAATTTCTTTGATCAAAATAGCATTTTTGAGAACTAGATTATGATGGAAATTCAATTTAACATAAGTATAATCCAGTATAATCTTTCCTTGCGGCGCTTTTAAATGAAATATCTCAAATGCCATTTGAAACTCCGATTCTTAATAAAATTTAATTTTTTCTTACCTTCACTTATTTATTCGCTGTAAAAGAAGTTTACTGCTCTGTTTATGTCGTAGTCGGCGGCTAAAATGACTCTAATAAGAGTCTCATTGCTCGGAGCATCTCCTACGATGTCGCGAATTAAAGCCAAACAGGACTCCAAATGTTCGTCGGAATCATTACTCAAAGAATCCAATGAGAGAATAGACTGAAAATAAAAAGCAGTAGGAATAAATAGACAATATTAGAAAAAAATCTAAAACTCATACCACAAATACTCTTATACTTACAGAGTGGTCTCCGTGTAACATCATTTCTTCTAAATCTCCAAAAGTGTCCCTTTCTTGAACTTGCGATTGCATATTCATGCTATCTGAGCGTGTACATCTAGGTGGAGAAGGTGGCATACAAGGCATTCTGTTTGAAAATGAAAAAAGCAATAAAAATTTAGGAAAAATATAATTGTGAATGTCGAAGAAAAAAATTCCATATTGTCTGATCTAGTGTTAAAAAAAGTCCAGTATACTTTCTTAATTTATTTACCTATCCCTAAATTTATTTGCCCTTCGTGATGGTGTTTTCCATTTAACAAATTCCGCGGTTTCATTCTGCAAATCTTCAGACAACTTTTTGAATAGATCACTGTTCATCAAAGTAGGATTAATAGCTATATATTCTAAACAAGTTGCTTTTAAAGCCTCTAAAAAATAAAATACAACAATTAATAAAGAGATTCATTTTATTCATGTTTTATTTAATTTACCTGCATTAATTTGATCTGAAATGCTTAGCAAGAAAATAGCTGAATCGTCATCCACTCCAGTGATTAATATAAATTCTGTTATTTTCTTTAGTTCATCCACTTCATAACGATCTGCTAATAACATTAGTTCTGATAATGCATCCTGATTTGAAATACAAGTTTGGCTGACACCATTTCCATATAAATAATGCAAAAACTCTTTGAAAACGTTTGGACTTGTATCATATATTACTATTTTTCTGAAATAAATATTAAATAAAAATATAATAATAATTATTTTATCAAAATCATAATGCAATAATCATTGGCAGATAAATATTTATTAAGAAAAAGAGCCCCATGACAAAATTAATTGTTATTTAATTAATCTTTAGTTTATTTTAGTTAATTTTATAAAAAAACATTATGATAGTATATTTCAAATTCTAATACCTGTTTCTATCTTCAATCATTCCAGACAGTAATGCTCGCCGGAACCAAGGGCATCTGGCAGCTACAATAACACGGTGTGCATATATTACAATGGCTTCTGGTGAATTTAAATTTGATTCTATAGGACAGGGAATTTCTGTGAAAAAGATTAAGTAAGTTAAAGATGCTTGGTACATATTTATATTAATTGTTATACCTGATAAAGGAGACTTATCTTCCCTCGTAGAGACTATTATAAACTCCATGTCTGTGTGCATCTCATTGTATAATAACCTAGTAATTTTTCTAGCTAACATGCTATGATCGGAGCTTGGTGAGGTAAGCAAATATTCACCTAAAACTAACTGTAAAAAATTGAAATAACATTTATATTTGTTGAAAATAATAATAGCATGTGCTAGAAGGTTTTCATACTTGGCAGTTTAATTCTGGTTGATTTTTATTTCTATTTCCGGACCAGCTTGTTTTTGAAGAGCTTTCAAACAACATATTGCTTGTTGAGTCATTATCCTTACTCTCGAGTTTTGGTTTCAGAATGCCTAAGGATTTCATAATTTGTGTGAATCTCTCCCTTTGCATTATAAAGCACATCTGAAAATAACATTAAGTTATATTTTTATACTTAAAATTAGCTTTCATATGTAATAAACCTGTTCAGTAAGTTTTTCTGCAATATCCACATTTGTAATTATTCTTTGCAATATTCCAGCCTATAAAAATTTTAATTATGAATACTATGATATTACAAAATCTATAAATAATTTCTAGTTACCACTGTGGTAGTAGTCAATTTGAATCCAAAATTAAATTCATATGGGTCATATTTATCATCCAAAGTAGAAATAACTTCTTGAAGTCTTACAATAAATAATGGAAACTCTTCACTAATCATATCAAAATTGTGTGTGACTGCTCTGTACTGCTCATTTTGACTCATTTCATCAAAACATTCCCTGAAATAATTATTTTAATCAAAGATACTATTTTGTTTTACTTTTAAGTTAAAAATTATCACCTTTTATCAATTCCATAAAGCATTAAGTAAGTAATTTTGCTGTGAAGTATTTTCAATATAGTCAATTCATTATATCCATAATCACATTTATTTCGAGAAATAACTTTAGACCTGCTTGCGCCTTCAGATGTTGACTCTGCTTCAACAATCTAAAATATGATAAATATGAATGATTATTTTGAATATTGATTTCAAAACATTCTAACAATGATTAACATGAAAACCATCATGCAAATTGCTGATGCATTTATGTTTGGTGTACATTAATAATAAATTTTAAATATGCCACACTGAATAACATATACTAACATTTAATATAAAAATCAAAATGTGATTAAATATATATTTCATCGTGATAAAGTGTATAAGTTAGACCCTAAGACCTAATACAGTGTCATATGCAGTCTAATAAATATGAATACATTTAATCAAGTGTTTACATGAATATACAGTATGTTTGTGCATATGAATTACTAACATATCACTCTACTAGCAATTTCTACTAAAACTCACTTCAATTAATTTCTCCACAGCCAGTTTGGCATGTGCAAAAACTGTTGTAAAACTGTTGAGGAAACCCTCAATCTATAAAGAATTTTTTCATCATAAAAACTTTTACTTTCTTACATGTGTATACTCACATTTTAACTGACCTCAGGAATAACATACTGAGCGAGCTCTTGTTTATGAGAAGGTGATAATGTTTTGAACGAGTCCCATGCGCATTTTAAGCCCTTGTATAATAATTTGACAAATGTAGGAAATAAATTAAAAGCATATCGTAATATTGCATGTCTGTCCAACGTATGCAAATTGTTGCAGTTGATTTTTAAATCTAAACAAAGTTCTAGAAAATGAGCACAAGCTGGAAATAGAAATATATACTACATTATGAGCTCTTCTAGGTTTAATCAGCAAATAATTATGTTTTATACCTATTGCAATTTCTTTCATTCCATTTTTGAATGCGTGACACAATTGAATAGGTGTCTGTGAGTCTTTGCATGTTAAATTATCTATACATTGCGTAAGACATATATACATATCCATAATAATACTCTCTATACCTAAAATATACAAAATAATGTACAAAATTAAATAATAACTTAACAAATAATATTTTTTGCATTTCAAAATCAACATATTATATTTTATAACTTACGATATTTTATTTCCATGTTAGTTATGAACATCTTGCAGCTTTCTGCTAATGACGTCAGAACTGGAGCCTTTTCTGCTAATTTTATAATCTACAAATGAAAAAATAAATAAAATAAAAACACATTTATAGAATTTCTCAAAAATAATTACCTCTTGGCAAACATCTATTGATATATCACTATGTAAGCAATTACAATATGCCCAATGAAGAATAGTTTTCAAAACAGGCGATGATAGTCCATCAAGGCTTATAAATCTATTAGCATTTCCACAAAGACCGGATAGTCTTAAGACAACGGAGTGTACATTAAACTAAGAATATAAATATAGAAAAGACCAATTTAAGTACAATTATTTCATCTTCTGAAAAATGTTTTAATAGCTAACCTTTGTATTATCATCAGCAATAATTGTTAAATCAGAAAAGAATTCTTCCTGAAAAGCTGTAACGAATGAAAAAGGCTGTTCTGATGTCTGATAGCATACAGGGCGCTCTGGTAATTTTGTGCAGAATAAAGTACATGATGGAGATTGACTTGTTATTGAAAAGCAATCATCAAATGTGCCTTTTTGTATCTAAAATAAAAAAAATCTTTATTTATACACATAAATTGATATAAGATGAATCATTATTAGAATACATACAATAAAATCTGTTACAAATTTCTCATCTTTAGAAAATTCTATCCGCTGTATTCCATCAAAATTACATATTTCATAAGAATCACATTCTAATAGAGGTAGAGAAGTTTCTGTTGATTGTTTTGGATTATCCCACGCTCCCAACATATAATCATTAACAAAGAATATAACGTCACCAGCTTCATCCAAGCTAAACTTTACACTGAAATTGTAAAAGAATAAAAAAAATACCAATTAATAATTGAAATAAAAATGAAGTAAATTGAATAGCTAAAGCTATAATATAAATTAGACTGTGTATCAAAATTTACAAACCTTTCTAGAATAACATCTAATCCATTTGAAGCATTTGCTTTCGAAACCTACAAAATTGCATTTTTTAAATATCCTTGAACATATAATAAATAATTTCATTTAATCTTACTTTCCATGTTCCGAGAAATAATTTACTATCCATAATTATATCATACCAATTTAATATACATTAAATTTAGAAAATTTCTTAAATACAGTAATCATTTGCTAATATCCTGATTGATCCTGATCATATCATAATCTGATCAGGTACTAAATAAAATGTATACGATCATGATTTCCAAAATATACCATAAAATATATGGATCGAACGTCGCTAATTAAATATTCAATTAACTTCAATAAAATGTTGACAAAATTATGTAACTCCAAAAGTCAAAACATTGAAAACATATAGATCATGGTAGAATAGGTGGGAAACAAGGATAACGGTAAGGATATTGGCTGAGAAACAAAAAAGCTTCACAAAGGCGCGGTAAGGTTGTGAAGTTGTGCACAATGGAGACGGAACTGATAAAATAACAGAAAAACAAAAACATAAAAATGTCAGTGACTTCTCACGGTGGCGTTTGACAGATTCCATTCAAACTTATGTGCTTGTTAGAAGTTAAAGTGTGTTTTTGTGACTTAAGTAAGTACAAAATTGTACAAAATAATTATTTTTATTTTAAAGAAAAGTGTTGGGCACAATTCTAAACAAATATTTGTTAAATACATTTCCAACACATTGTGATATTGATTTAAGTCCAAAACAATTTTTAATACATACATTTGTTGCTTTAAACAGCAAAATTGAATTAGAAATGTCAAACGTCAAACATGAAACGTCAAAATTGAGGACGGCTGTTTTCAGGTTAAAAATGTGTTTTAAAATTGTGAATTAATTAAATAAATGTTTAATAATTAAGTGGAATAGCTCGGGTTTAGTTCATCTTTTCTTACTTTTTTAAAACTATTCAAAATCGGAAATATTTCAAAAAAGGTAACAAGCAAATAAGTGTATTAATTAGTGTATTAATTTTTATGTTAAGAATAGTTAATATAAGTCGTTATTCTCAATATTTACATCATAAATGGGGCAAAAAATAATGCTCTTTTGCTCTTTTGAATCATAAGTGCCATTAATTAAATTTAATTGATCAAATAAAAATTATTTGTTTGTCTAATGTTACTAAAATATTTATGAAGTTTGCACAAAATTAAATTACCTGTAATTTTTTTTAACATTTGATACTTCTACAGAAACGCGATATGCTTTAAAATGTCATTTTTAGCGAGCTAACAGTACATGTACTGCAGTTTATTTCAGTAACTGCAGTTATGTCCTACATGATTTATAAATTATATATTAAAATTATTAAAACTATAGTCTACTATGGAATGTTTTATTCATGTTTTTTTAAACACATTTTACTAAATTTGAAGTTCTTTTGCATATTTTAATTAATTTTTATAATTGGCAATATGAGTGTTTGGGACATTTTTTACATTTTGTCAAATACCTTGGAAATTTAGTTTCGGACACTTTTATTTGTTTATTTTAGTATAAACTAGATAAAATTTATTAACTTCGCTGTGGAGTTAGAACATTTTTTTACATTTTGTCAAATAACATGGAAATTTTGTTCTAAACATTCAGAATTTTTTTATCAGTCTAAACTAGATAAAATTTACTCAAATTTAATATAAATTATTATATGCACTTAAATATTGAAATTTCCAATGAAACTAGCAGACCTTAATATTTTTCTAATTTTCAATATTTGGTTGTAGGACATTTTTTCACATTAGGTATGTCAAATATTTTGAAAATTTTATTCCGGACACATAAACTAGATTAAATTTGCTAGAATTTAGTATAAATTGTTATATGCACGTAATTAAATCTATAGTTTTTCATAATTATCAAATATTAGTTCAAAATATTAAATTCAGGTGGCGCATTTTGACCTTGACACTTTATTTATTTACATTAGTGAAAACTAGATAAAACTTACTAAAATTTAGTGCAAACTAGTATATATATTTGGATACTAAAATTTCGTATAATTTTTAACTGAAACGCGAATTTGTGTCTGTGTACATTTTATCAAACAACTTGAAAATTTTATTCTAGGCATTTCAATGTATCCATATTAGTAAAAAATAGATAAAATTTAGATTTATAATTACTAAACCATATTACAAACATAGACTGCTATTCATGCTTTTTTTAAACCCATTCTACTCAATTTGAAAATGATACCAAATTATTCGATCATAATAAATGATATATTCTACAAATTCATTTGAAGTTGAATCCATGGACTATCTATGCATTTTCTAAACTTTGGAAATGATCCTATTTTAGATGCATATCCTTAGAATAAATTTTGATTCTTATTACAGATGCCTATGACTTATAGGAATGCCTTAAAAGGAACCTTACAACCACTAATTGGACAAAATCTTTTTGCTAGAAAGGACAAAATTATCCTGTTTGATGAGCTTTCAGGGCGTGTATCATCAACCAAACAACGAAAACTTTGGTTGCAACATCGTAATTTTAGCAAAAAAAATAGATTTGTTTTCGCAATTTTCGAAATGTTTTGACTGATTCCAAAAGATTTTGGGACGCTGATTTCAAAAATGCTATCCGTTTTCGGATAAATCTACATACACCTCGCGAAAAATCGAAATCTTTAGTTGGAAAATCGAGTTTTTTTTTAAAAAAAACGACTTTGTTTTGCGATTTTCAAAATGTTTTGATTGGTTTTGATTGATTTTGGGACGCTGATTTCGAAAATATTATCCGTTTTTGGATAAATCCACATACATCCCCCGAAAATCGAAATCTTTGGTTGCTAAATCAAAATTTTACTAATAAAATGAAATTTTTTTTTTGTAATTTTCAAAATGTTTTGACGGATTCTGATAGTTTTCGAGGTGCTGATACCGAATATGGAATCAGTTTTTGGGAAAAAAAAATTTTCTGCCCCTGTTACCAAATTGAAGTTTGAAAAATTGCCAACTTTGAAGCTGATTTTAAATATGAAGACGATGATAAATTTGTAATTTTTTTGGTTTGGTATAAAGATTGTACTTTAGTCTACACAATGCATTCATTAAAATTATTAATTTCATTCATTAAGGGCCTTAAAATTGCATTTAAAGTCACGATTTTGGCCAATTTTGGCTGCCCCTGAAAAACCGGTTTTTTTAGTAAAATTAAAAAAAAATTAAATTACACCAAAGTATGTTTGGTTTACAGCTAACCAGGCGTAAATACGAATTTGTTAAAAATTATCATCTTTCTATTATTTCTTATATTATATTATATATATATATATATATATATATATATATATATATATATATATATATATATATATACATATATATATATATTTTGTAATACTCTCACTCAATAAATATAATTATTTATCTATATGTCTTATTTATTTACATAGTTAGAAAAATTGGTTTTACATTTTTTTCATATAAATGGGGTTCGAACTGGCGAACCTCGAATTGTTATTCTGGCCTGAACCGTATCTTAACAACCTCGGCCATTCGCACAATTGGCACACAACTTTTTTAGGAAGCTTATATCTTTCATTGTCAAAATAAGTCTTTATATTTTTACAAATAGAGGAGGGTTCTTTATAACCAATTGGCCGAGATCGTTAAGTTGCCACTACGGTTGCTCATTGTTTCTCGGTTCAAATCCCCAAGATGCTTGAAAATTCGAATATCTAGTTTTTCATAAATATCAAATATTAGTTCAAAATATTAAATTCAGGTGTCGCATTTCGACCTTGACACTTAGTAAATTTCTGAAAAACCAAAAACTCAAGTTTCGCACTTGACTGTAAGAGAGATACATAGAGAAAAAAAAAAAAAAGAGGAAGCACTGGGGAAAGAGAGGGGTAGAGGCAGATGATGAATAAGAGAGATGTGTATGATACATATTCTTTATTAAAAATCAACATTAATACAATATGAGAATAAAAATAACTTTTATCATCAATAACTTAAATAGCCGAGCGGTTTAAGTGACCGCATACTCGGTGAAATCGCTCTGGAGGCAGGCACAAGGTGAGACGGATCGAGTCCAGCTGAAGGCGACGACGACCAACACGGAAGCAGAAAAAATGGAACAGTGCTGGTGGCTGGCTGTTGGCGAGCGCAAAGGGTCCTGAAACGAACACACCAAGTGATGGTCAACCTGAGGTCCATGATGCGAGAGGTTACACGCAGGGAGACACATTGCGGAAGATGCATGCCGGATCCAAAAATCTACCGAAAAACCACAACATGAAAAAAAATGAAAAAAAATGGAAAAAAATGGGAAAAGAAGGGGAGGAGGAGGGGAAGGGGAGGTGGAGGGACCTAAAAAAACCCCCCTAAGTCCCAGATGAATTTTTCTCTTTTCTGTTCAATGCTGAAACTTTTTTATGTTTTTTAGTGTTCCCTCACACCAATTCCCAAAGCCAACACTCGAATGAAATGAGGTCAACGTTGAAATTTTCACAACGAGAAAAAATTACTGGGACTTAGTTAAAATTTTTAACTTTGTCCCAATAAAATTTTCTCGTTGTGAAATATTCAATGTGAGCCTCATTCATTCGAATGTTGGCTTTGGGATAATACAGCATGCATAAATAACTCGTCTGTCTTAATTGAAAAGGTTTCAGAAAATTTGGACTTAGAAAAAAAAATTATCTGAAAAAACTTAGAAAATAAAAATTATTCGAAAGAATTATAATCAGAAAATTTGGACTTAGAAAAAAAAAATATCTGAAAGGACTTAAAAAAAAAAATTATTCGAAAGAAATATAATCAAAAAATTTGGACTTATAAAAAAAAAAATTATTCGAGAGAATTATTTAATTAATCGATGAAATGAAATCATATTTTCACATTAAAATCGTTTATACGACTTGATAAAACATGTGAAACCTTTACAATTAATCGAGACAAAAAAACAAATATAGCTGACTTGAATAATATACAAATTATTGGAAAAAGCCAAAAAAGAAATTTGATAAAACTTGTAAAATGAAATAATAAAAAATATTCAAATGTAAACATTAACTACTTCAAAACTGTTTAAATCTGATTGTTATCCTATAGAAATTGAGTTAAATAATTTTTACAACTTGATTCGAATAATAATCTTGTAAACAAAATTATGTTTTGTCTAATCATTCAAGTCAACTCTTTGAAACTTTGATTGCTAACACTCGAATGAAATGAGGTCCACGCTGAAATTTTCACAATGAGAAAAAATTACTGGGACTTGCCCCAATAAAATTTTCTCGTTATGAAATATTCAATGTGGTTCTCATTCATTCGAGTGTTGGCTTTGGGATGACATAGCATGCAAAATTAACTCGTCTGTCTTAATCGAAAAGGTTTTAAAAAATTTGGACTTAGAAAAAAAATGATCTGAAAGGACTTAGAAAAAAAATTATTCGAAAGAATTATTTAATTAATCGATGAAATGAAGTGATATTAATCAAATCAAAATTGTTTATATGACTTGATAAAACATGTGAAACCTTTACAATTAATCACAAACGTAGTAACAAATGTAGTTGACTTGAATAATATACAAATTATTGGAAAAAGCTATAAAAGAAATTCAATAAAAGATGTGAAATGAAATAATAAAAAATATTCAAATGTGAACATTAAAAACTTCAAGACTGTTTAAATCTGATTATTATCCTTTAGAAATTGAGTTAAATAATTTTTACAACTTGAATCGAATAATAAACTTGTTAACAAAATTATGTTTTGTCTAATCATTCAAGTCAACTCTTTGAAACTTTGATTGCATGTCTTGATCAAAATTGTTTTTATCAATAAAAGAATAAAAATCTATCATTTAGCTATGCAGCAATATAATTGAATAAATTTAAAATAAAACTACAGTAAAAGACTTTTAAAAGCTGCATTTAATTAACAATTTGGTAAGTTGTATTGACTATTTAAAATATTTTGATCAAAACCAACAATCGTGTTATCCATAAATAAGAATGTACATGCAGACAATGTCGCTACAGGGAAAACACATGATTCTTGATACTAGAAATGTAATTTTAAAAATTGTTTCCGTAGAATAATGAACAAGAGGTGTTAGAACAAAGTAAATTTGTAATTTGTAATTTGTAACAAAACACCATCTATTTAAGGGTTACATAAGGAGGGGTGCTAGGGCTACTTCAACGAACAAGTAATCAATGCATTCAAAAAGCTGTATTGGTTAACTAATAATTTGGTAACAAAAATTTAATATAAATAATAATTCTGAATTCCACACAAAATCTGCTATTCATAGAACAAAAAATTTGTGATTGACTATTTATGGAATTGTAATATAATAAATTACTTTCAATGTAATTGATACATACGAGAAGTACAAATTTTATTGTTTAATATTGATTTAAAACATATATAAAAGGCACTTGTATAAATAAATAAAAAAAAAGACTGAATCAACATGTTTTCCCCATAACAAATTAAATAAGAACTTAAGTCTTTTACACATATATCTGCCAAATTAATTTAAAATCTTTTATTCGCATAATTATATACGTTGAACAAAAAATAGATTGTATAAGGTATACTATGTAAAAAATGATATTGACTCAAATATTATGATATAAACAATATTTTCAGCAGATATATGTATATAATTATATTCCACTAAAATATATACAGACTGCTTTATAAATGATATTGAATAACGTGACAAGTTCTCAAGGCACCTTCAAATTAATTTTCATTTATTAATTTCATTTAATATGAAAAACAAGCATTAAATACATAATTAATAAGAAATATTATTGATACAAACATAAAAAATAGCATGTAACACAAACTCGGTCAATAATTGTAAACTCCTTTCAGAACATAAATTATAAGTAATATCTTTTTATGAAATTCTATTGAAATTATAGTTTCACTAAAGATGACAAACAATATTGTGTTGGAGTAAATATTTTCAAAATCATTTGACTGCTTTAAATTCAAAATTAAGAAAAACTTAATTCATATATATATTATATTATATTATATACATATATAAGTTAAATATTGAATATTTAAAACACTATAGGTGCAACAGATCTAGTACGATAAATATCTGTATATTTCTAGAAAAATATTCTTTGACTCGATATGTATAAAACATGCTTTGCACTTACATTGTTAGATATCCTCTGCAACAGCTCCCAAAACATTGGGTCATTACTGGAACCACCTCTGGAGCATCTGCCAGAAATCTCAAGTACTCAACACAAAATCACTAAAGAACCAGTACATAACTTTAGTCTTTTACAAGTCTATTTGACCTGTAGCTATTGTCCGAGTAAAATCTTTACACAATACACGACACAAAACTTATATTAGAGACTTTCGTGAATTTAGAATTCAATAAAAACAGATATGTTGTAGAAGTACTTAAGTATAACCTACAAAAGCACATATATAAATTATACTATTGATAATTGCATGAATATAATTAAAGGATACATTGGCGCTGTAAATAAATTGTACTCAAGTATAACGTACAAAAACACATATATGAATTATAATATTGATAATTGCATGTATATAATTGAAGGATACATTGGCGCTGTGAAAAAATTGTTTAATTATAAAATTGATTTAAAATGGAGACCCTGAAAGAGATACTTATCAAACTATTCAAGGTACACCTAGGTACTTCGACAACACACCCAATTTTTTTACTTTTTATGAACATTTTGCGATGAATTTCCTGTATCATTATTATCTGCTAAATTAATTAACGAGTTGATGTACAAATTAACAGAATCCAATCAAAGATTTAATTAAAAAGTCTTAATTAACGCATGTTAATTCACGAAAATTTCTTTGACAATCGAAGCGTGTCAAAAAGTCTGTGTCAAAAGTGTCAAAAAGTCTGTGCCCACTTGTACAATTTAAAGCGCGAAATTCAAATAGAAATTTAAAACATTGTAAAATTCACCTATTTGAATATATACGGTAGAAGGCAATGTGTATAGTCTTTATACAGTAAAAAGCAAAGTCTTTAGATATGTGATAGATACATTTTTATATAAAAAATTGTAGATTTGAAATATGCTTTTTATCTTATATATTCATAACACATATCCAAAGACTATACACATTGCCGTGAAATCATAAAAGATAAATGATGAGAATATGTAAGAAATATGAATTACAGCAAATGTCTAACCTAAAAATGCACGTTTTACATCAAAACAAATATTAGTTGACAGCAAATATAGATAAATAAGCATAAACAGCAAATTCAACTCATAAATGTGTCATCGCCACATCCGGGTCGTCAAGTTTCACTTAAAATCCGCTAGAGGAGAGCTTGCCCGTTGGCCATATAATATTTAAATTCATTTTCAGAATGCGCAAAGTTGTCTATGGTGACTATTGTAGCGTAGCCTATCTATAGCCAACCGAGCATATTTATTCTATGCTGCTTGTTTTGTTTTATAATTTGGAAGCGAAGCACAGGATAACTGCATAGTGACGAAAAGCACTTCGAGCTTACTAAGTTTTATTCAGTGTAATCGGTCTGTAAAAACATTTTATCCTTTATATATAGATGAAAATGGATGATTCCATAAAACGTGAAGATTCTATGGAAAGAGAACGCGATCGATCCAGACGCGGCGACCGGCCAAGCAGGTTCAGTGATGCTACGCGCGATAAAAGTAGAGATCGGGAAGAACGCAGGCGAAAGGATTTTAAGCGTTTGTATGTCTCAAATATCCCATACGAATATCGATGGCAGGAACTAAAGGATTTATTCCGCGAAAAGGTATATAATTTTGTTTTTAGCCACTGTTCTGGATTGCTGCTCAAACTTTCCCCTATCTTGGAAAATGGCGGCTATAATTGTTTACTCTCAATTTAACGCACTTATAAGTTTCTCTAGAACATTTTATATGTTTATGGTGGAATTAGTTGTCTTTGATTTCTATATTCGTCGCATTACTGAGTTGTTAATATTGCATATTGGAAATATTTTTTTAAGTCTCAGAAGTTCACTTTATGAGTTTGCCAGTTATCCAAACAGTAAATTGCCTTCTATTTGTCTTGAATGTAAAAGGATAAAGGGCTACTGGAATGGGGAAGCTATTTAGCATCAAGCTCATTACTATATGATTCCTATTTCTATCTTTGTTGTTCATAATTTTGAAATAATGTTTTTTCTCTGGAATCCAAAAAATAAGAACAATTTGATTTTGGTTATCTGGTTATGATCTTTTTATCATTTATATTGCTCAGGTGGGAGAGGTTGCGTTTGTAGAGCTTTTCTATGATGAAAATGAAAAATCTCGGGGATGCGGAATTGTTGAATTTTCCAATGACCAGTTGGGAGAAAAGGCTTTGGATGTCATGCAAGGCTATGAAATTAAAGGTCGCAAGCTGAAATTGAAAGAGGATGATAGTAAGTGAAATTTATAAAATGTATAGGGGTTCCTGTATCAATTTTCTCAACTTTATTTCCTCTACATGATGCTCTTGATTTTTTTGGAAACAATTTTGCAGCTAAAATTATAGTCATGTAATGTTTTCTTTATAAATCAGACGCTGGAAAGAGATAAGCATGGTTTCATTATAAAAGGAGGGAGACACCGGAATGATGACAGGCGTCCTGATTTGCGAGATGAAATAAGAAGGTTAGTCATCAGAGTAATTGTATAATGAAACTGTAGAGGAATTGAATTATTGTTATTTCTGCCACTGCAGGTCTGGCTACAATGATCGTCTCTCAAATGATATTCCAAGAAGTACACCCAACTTTAACACATATGGTTTGAGTTTGTCTTTCCTTGAAAGCTTGGAAATTAAAGAACCTCTACAGAGTAGAGTTTTTGTTGCTAATGTAAGTTTGGAATTTTGTCGATTCTTTCTCAAATTGGTTAGAAACTCAATTGTTCAAAGTGCTGAATCTTGTATGTTTTTTTTTATTGTATATCATTGCTTTATTTCCTGTTTCATTGATTTGAACAGTTTTTTTATTTGTTCGTTCCATATGCCTTGCTGATTTCAGTTGGACTACAAAGTAGATGCAAAGAAGCTGAGGGAGGTTTTTAGACTGCCGGTAAGTTCAGAATGTCGACTTATCTGTTGATAAAGATGGAAATAGTCGAGGGTTTGCTGTGATCGAGTTTGATCACCCTGTAGAATCTGTTCAGGCAATTTCTATGTTTGATCATCAAGCATTGTATGATCGTAGAATGACCGTTCGTATGGACAGAGCAGTTGAAAAATTGGATCATTCACGTTTGCCTGAAGGCTTGAAGGGAATTGGTCAAGGTTTAGGCCCTAATGGAGAGCCTTTAAGAGATGTTGCATACATTTGCCAAATAATAGCAGTAATAACACTACATCAAATTCTGCACCTCCTCCAGTTGCTAACAACCCAATTGGCAATTCTATTCCGCAAGGGCTTAATCTTGCAGCATTAAGTAATGTTGTTGGGGGAAATCTTGCTGGTCTAGGGACTATTCAAAGCCTTGCGGGAAGTTTAGGTGCACTATCAAACCCCCTACTGTCTTTAGGTGGAGGAGATTTAGGTAATTTAGGTATTAATAATTCCAACTTGAATGCTTTGAATACAACAGCAGGGGCTATGAATGTGTCTAATAACATGGCAAGTGGAAATCTTGCTGAACTTAACAGTTTGTCCTCCACACAAAACACTCAACAAATGTCTTCATATAATAGAGACAATGCATACAACCAGAACTCATCCCTGAATAATGCAGGATACTTGAGTACAAGTTATCCCATTAGGGATTCTTACAATTCAAATCAGCTGGATTCATATGGAACTACAGACTTATACAAGAATTCTAATAAAATGAGTGGACAGGATGGAGGAAACAGATCTAGCAGCAATATACTTTCTGTCACAGATACCCTTATGATAAGCAATGTAAGTAAAAAGTGTATATTTATATTTTACAGTTACTAAACTATTTTTAACATTTCAGTTGCCAGCTAATTGCACATGGCAAGATCTACGTGCAAAATTCAGGGATCTCATGGAATTGAGAATGTAGAGATGCGTGGAAAAGATTCAGGACTCATCAGGTTACAAACGAAGCCCAAGCCGCAAGAGCTTACAGTATCCTTTTAGTAAACCATAAGATACCAGATACACAAAAATGTTAGATTTAGTAAAAGCTTTCCTTAAACTTACATAATTCAGAATCAATGACGGAACAAGATTTGTGGGGAAAATCTGCACATATCCTATTATTAAGCTAAGTAAAAAAAAATTTTTATTCTAGAATATGTTCTTTTTAATGTAACCAATGAAATATTTGTATGTAACCAATAAATACTTCATATGTAAGTCTTTTATGTAGATTTTTTTGGTGGAATATATGCACAAATAAATTAGGTTTGAACTATTTTTTTGTGGCATATGCAGTTGATTAAAAACTTGAATTGTATACAGAAATCTAATCTTATTATGGTTAAATAACATGCATTAATTTACTTTAATTTTTAATAAATAATTAACTGCAGCATTGCATTCCACAAAACACCCATCACAATATACAATAAAAGGAATAGAATTCGAATATAAATTAGAAGAATAGAATAGAAATTCTTTAGTAAAATACCTTTCTTAACTTACAACATTTTGTGGAAAAAATCTGCACGTAGCTATTATTAAAAAATTTCTTATAGAATGTTTTGTTTTTTTTTAATAGATTTACAGTGTAACATTGTACTTTATTTTAGAATGTCAGCTAATAAATATTTAATATGTAAGTTTGTTTATGAACCTTAAATTGTTTGGTTTGTCAAATATATGCATAAATTTAATTATGTTTGAACTAATTTGATATATATATGTCAAGTGTAGTTGGCATCTAAACTTTAATTGTATGCAGAATTTTTTTTTGAAACTTTACTATGGTTCAATAACATGCATTAATTTACTTTTATTCCTAGTGCAAAGAAATCAATAATTAATTACCTGCAGCACTGCATTTTGCAAAACACTCATAGCATTATTTGTTTAGAACCATGTAATTATAATTTGGCCTTTTACCCACAATTATTATATTACAACGCTGGCCTGAAATTGAATGTAAAAACAAAATTTGAAATTATAACATTTATAATGGTTTTTTATACATAATTACACTATATTTATGTCTATGTCAACTTGTCTTATATTGAAGTTTGTTTTGACACATCAAATTGATTTCAAATTTAATGATAATTATATTTATTTCATCATTCTAAGAATAAAGACAAGCCCATGCATCACATTATTAAACAGGTGCTTTTTGTACAAGCTTAAACCAATGGCCACATTCACATCTTCTTGGGGAATTCTGAAATAAAATATAATTGATGCAATAAGTCTTATTTACTTAAAGAAAGAATTACTTAAGTTTAGCAGTATTTACCTGGTGCAACCACATCCATTTCACTGCTGTGGCGTCTTCTTCACCTGGAAAGAAAACAAAATTTAGATTAAAAACTGCGTAATAGTTATTAGTAATTTAAATTTTAAAAAATACATGTTAAAATTGCAATTGCACTGATAACTAAAGAAAACATGTTAGGTTATAAGTAATTTTAAACAAAGAACTGATAGAAAATTTAATTTTCTAAACAAAATGATTATTATTATTGATTAAGAATATAAAAATACTGAAATTTACAGTGCTAGTAAACAACTTGATGTATTCTAGACATTCTAGCCAAGACTTACATATGCATCCCACAATGCGAGACTCGAAAGCTGATGGGATTAAATTAGGTTCTTGTTGTGTCCCAGCATTTCTTTTGATTACTTTCATATCGAAGGGATCGTCATTGCCTGCAGCAATAGCTTGGAGTTCCCTTTTCTCAATACCCGTTGCATGTTCCATGATGTCAGGCATCACTAAAAAGATAATTGTTGAAATTTTCATAATTTATCATGAAATTGAATCGCCATGTTGTCAATTTAAGATCAACATGTCTAGATTTTGTATGAAGCAATAAACTTAAGACCAATATTTAGGTTCTACAGTTGTTTAAATAAATGAATATCATAGTATTCATAAGTATTTTATGTTATATACTAAATAATGAAGTAACAATATTACGTAACACAAATTTCTGAAAACTACAGATTTTTTTACTTGGCACTCGGGTCCAAAAATTAATACTTACTTTTACAGTATCTGGCCACAGACATTCCGACATTGCGGTTAATTGTATTTAAAGCGATTTTTCCACACAACGAAGCCATTTTGACGGCACACCAAAGTGTTATTTTACGACTTTTATTTCTTTGCCAAGAATAAATCGATCAGTAGCTCCAACCTTAGCAAATAAATGTCAGATGTTACGATTGTTTTAATGGTACTCCTGCAACTTGATCGCGGGATTTATGAAAATTTTATATAGATATAAATATATATTATACAGGTTAATATGGCCTAGATGTCGTAGTTCTTATGAAAATTGGATATATAAATAAATATATTGATTTTTCCATCATATATATGGCCTAGCTGCCTTAGTTTGTATGGGAAATGGATATATAAATGTATATATTGATTTATACCTGATTATATATGGCTTAGCTGCCTTAGTTTGTATGGGAAATGAATATATACATGTATATTAATTTATACATGATTATATTTGATCGGCTGGCGAAGTAGTTTGTATGGGCAATGGATAGATAAATGTATATATGGATATTTCTCCTAAGCCGGAGAAAATAGCCTTATATAGCGTATAAAGGATCCAATAAGATTTCTAGATTCATAGAAGCGATTGAATGCAGCGGCCTCTATGCAAAATAGTTCCCAATTCGTGAGGAACTACTGTCAAGTTGAATCAAGGGTAGGAAGAGCCGACATCGAAAAGAAACAAAAAGCTATACACGATTTATATATGTTTTTTCCATCATATATATATACTAGCTACTGCCTAGTTTGCATGGGAATTGGATATATACATGTATATATTGATTTATACATGATTATATATGGCGTAGCTTATATGGAAAATAGATATATAAATGTATATATTGATTTATACATAATTATATATGGCCTAGCTGCTTTAGTTTGTGTGGGAAATGGATATATAAATGTATATATCAATTTATACATGATTATATATGGCCTAGCTGCCTTAGTTTGTATGGGAAATGGATATATAAATGTATATATGATTTATACATGATTATATATGGCCTAGCTGCTTTAGTTTGTATGGAAATGGATATATAAATGTATATATTGATTTATACATGATTATATATGGCCTAGCTGCTTTAGTCTGTATGGGAAATGTATATATAAATGTATATATTGATATTCCTTCAGAACCGGGACCATAATTATATATCTAAGGGCGTATAAAGCGATATATGAATGTATATATTGATATTCCTTCAAAACCGGGACCATAATTATATATCTAGTAGCGTATAAAGCGATATATAAATGTATATATTGATATTTCTCTAAAGCCGGGACCATAATTATACATCTAAGGGCGTATAAAGCGACATATGAATGTATATATTGATATTCCTTCAAAACCGGGACGATACTTATATATCTAAGGGCGTATAAAGCGATATATAAATGTATATATTGATATTTCTCCTAAGCCGGGACCATAATTATATATAATAGGGTAAAAAGGAATCCAATAAGATCCCTAAGTTTCTACTGCGATTGCATGCAGCGCCTCTATGCAAAATTGTTCCCAGTTTTTGAGGAACTAACATTTGACAGTTCTTGCGTAAAAAGGAATCCAATAAGATTCCCGTGATTCTAAGGCGAATGCATGCAGCGCCTCTATGCAAAATTGTTCCCAGTTCTCATGGAACTACGTAGTGACTACCGGGTTCATATGGTTCTGTGTTAGATGGCGCCACCGACCCGTACGTCAAACGTTTCATAAGAGAATATGAATTCAAATCTATTATGGCGGGCTGTTTGAAAATCGAAAATACAAAGGTGTATATTTATTTATATACCCGTAGCTGCGGTTTTGTCTTCATAGTTAGTATGTAAATTGAATATATAAATCTATATGTTGATTATCATAATTGAGTGATATCAGATCAACTTGTATGAAATAGTAAATACACATACTAATATGTGTTTCCATAGTGATAATTTTTATTTGTTTGTTTCTTTTATCTGATTAAAAAATCTCCCCAAAAACATATTTTATCAACACACTTTATATAATTTTATAAATACTTAATTCGAAAATGAGTCAAAACTTTATTGAAAGTGTTGGTTCCAAAAATATTCTGCCTCATAAATCTGAAAGTAAAGCCGATTGTATAAGAAGACTTACTCACTTGTATCTAAATGATAAAAATATAAGAATTATTGTAAGTGTAAATCATATTTATTTTAATTTAAATTTAATTCTGATAATAAAATAAATATATATATTATTTTAAAGGGGAGACATATCGGTTTGCATGAATTTATCAGTGTTATATCTTCAAAATAATTTAATTTTAAAATTGATAATCTTGGCGGAGCACCGACAATAAAACAATTATATTTACAAGGTTTTATAAAAATTAATTATGATAATATTGTATACTTTTACTCTTTAATTGACATGCATTATATTGTAATACAGGTAATCTTATAACTAAATTAGAAAACTTAGAATCATTGATTCATTTGGAAAAACTATATATAGGACATAATAAAATAAGTGTCTTAGAAGGTTTAGAACATAATCTATTGCTTAAGGAACTGCATATTCAAAGACAAATATTGAATCCAGGTAGCTCAATGTGCTTTGATCCACGAACCATGTACTGCCTTAATGTGAGCCATTTATGTTTTAATAAACTATGCTACTCTATACTCTAAATTATAAAAAATATCATTTACCTCTAAGAATCTTCGGCTGATAGATGTCTCAGGAACAGGTATAAATTCAATATTGCCCTTGAAACCATTTGCAAAAGTTGGAAGTTCTTCGAGCAAATGATAATTTCTTTCCAAGTGCTGATGATTTTGTTGAATGCTTGCAATCTTGGTTATATTTAAAAGAGGCTGAATTTAAGAGATGCCCAGCCACAAAACTTAGGCGATATAAAGATACCATAATTGGCAATTCACATAGATTAGGTACTAATTGATTTATTCTGCATTTCATTAATAATTTGACTTTCACTTAATTACTTTTAACTTTGATACATTCTCATATTATTCACCCTTTTCTGACAGAAATGCTCGATGGCAAGCCAGTTTCTCAAATATCCAGGGTGAGCTTAAACAAACTTTTGGAAAACCAAGCAAAGGCCAAAATTAGAGCCAAACAACAGTCACATGAAAAATACCAAGATTTAAGAAAATCCCTCTGTGAAGATAATATTGAAACCTATATTAATATGAATGCAGAAGATTTCAATGAGTTGCCAAATAATTCTTCATATATATCTTGGAACAGCTGTAAGTCCATTAAATACCTCTTAATATTATGTTAAAACTCTGTATTATTTAGTCTATTTATCACCATTAGTGCCAAGTAATGAATTGCCAGGATTTTTACGCCAACAGTTAAGAGGCAGTGCAAGGACTATCGCTCCAAAATTTAATAAATATTAACACTATGCTCTTACTAACATTTTTGTAAATTTAAATTCTATGACATAAAAATACAAATGAAATCAATAGTGTTATTATTAAACATTCAATCAAATTAAAATGTTTTATTATTAAGCTTTAAATAAATGTTTTTTACATACATGTGTGCATATATGCATTCATCATATATATATATATATATATATATATATATATATATATATATATATATATATATATATATATATATATATATGCAAATATGATCTTATCTAAAATCTTATTATAGACATTGTATATTAAGCTTTTTTTCTCATATGTCTGCTCTCGAATATTCATTTATTGAACAAACTCTATTTCCATAGAATAAATAATGTTTTCTTCTCGGGTAACATATATTTGTATTTTTCTTTGATGACTTATTAGATTTATTTACAATCTTTACAATAAATATCTTTCTTTTTAAAAATGTATCATTAATTTGATCGAATTGAATTCGTTTAGTAAAGTAAAGCAACTCTGTGTTTTCAAATGTGGAATGTTTGTTCAATGTATTTTATTCTTTTTAATTTAAATATGTGAAAAATTTTGCTAAATATTTTGGAGAGTAGATGAGTGTACTGAATTATATTTCAGTACTAAATAAGTTACAAATTAGATATCTAGCACAACGAAAGCCATCAAGGAAATATATAATAGCAAAATTTAATGCATATATTTAAATTATACATATTTTGAAAGGCAGTGGTTTTAATTTAAGATATTATCTAAAATTGTTTGCTTATTTACTTTAAAAATATAAATAAAATACTTATTATCATACAAAAATGTTTCTTTGCAAAACGTAAAAAAGTTTGCAGCATATTTTTAATAGCTGATTGAATAAACCATCAAGTTTAAATATAAATAATTAGTATGTTTTTAAATATATCTTAACTTTCATCATTTCACTGGATCAAACATTTTTAAAAATATTCTCTTATTATATATAATCTGGAATACTAATTTTATAATCTTTATATAAAATATTTATAATTAAAAAATATAACAAAAGAGATCCCTAACACTAGTGAAAAATAAAATATATTAATATATAAGTGATCAAATATTTATAATTTCAAATAAAAATAATGTTGTATGTATATTTTACTTATTTATAAATGAACAGGTCATAAAATGACAAGCATGAATAGACAATGAAATATATTTTGAAGAATAAGATAAAAATCTTATATTAGTATTCGATTGTATGTATATTTATAACAAAATATACATTTAAATTATTTGTGACTAAATTAAAATTTTCTTGTTTCATATTTAAAATCTTGTTAAATATTTAAATTCACGTGCAACCTGCAAAAAAAATATTTACAGGTATAGATTTTTGTCTCGGTATAGCATTTAATCTCAATTGTGAAAATAATCATTTGGGAGAAAATTAATTAATCAGTGATTAATTGATTTTGATCACTTATTTGTTTTGTGTTTCTTTGTCAAAATCTCCTTTGATTGAAAGCAGTGATTGTAGAAGAAGTAAGTATTTAGGTACTAAAAAAGACTTACTAATTTTTACTTACTAATAATTCCTCTCTATTGGGGTGCCGCCTGTTGTTGTATTTCAATTTTTTCAACAGTCATGTCTGGATTCATAGCAGTTGCTTCCTGAATTGCTTCAGCCAAGGCTCTGTCGTGGTCGATTGGATCACCATCACTCTGTATCGTTATTGTTTGTTCCACTCTGGTTTCTACTACTCCGTCCTTTTCAGTTTTATACTATATAGAAAGATTAGATTAAAATAAAGGTAACAAATAGAAAATAAGAATTCGATTATGCTCTTTTTCCATCTTGGCAAATAATTTAAAGGTAATTTTAGTTCTTTTACCGTGACTGTTTCGACGGTCCTCGTTTTGGAACTGATGGTTTGGGATGATACAATTCTCCGGTGACAATGTAACCTTCACCATCTTCTCCTAGGACACTCTGCGAGAGATTCTGTAGAAACTATTGGCACACCTCCTATAACTCCTGAGTTCTCGATGGATCAATGTCTTGGGTACCAGATACATTAGATTTCACAAGAGAACCGTCCTGTGGAGTTAAACATATATATCAAATAAAAAATAATAAGTTCTAGGTTGGTTTACTTAATGATTTAGCCAGTGCTAAATACAATTGAGAGCATAATCTCAAATATGTCGGAAAAATCATGCAAGCTTAAAAAATGATATGAGCTTTCCAACTTGCATACAACAATGTCCATGCTAAAAGGGAGCTTCAACTCTTACCTGATCATGTTACACAAAGTATAAATTATAAAATTAAAAATATAACTAGTAATATGATAACAATAGTAAAACCAATATATTCCTCAAAGGCTAATCATATTTTATCAATAATAATTTTCTTAATTACCTGTGGTAATGAGGAATCAAAATCAATAGGTGTACCAGAGTCACCACTGCTGGACGATGTAATGCTTCCTCTTCGATTGAACTGCGTTTTGTGTTTTTTGTATTACACACAAATAGCACATGCAGATCAAACCAGAAATGCACACATAAAAACATGCAAACAAAAAATAGGAAATGATAAATTAAATGAAAAAAAAAATTAAACTTTATCTGAACAAAAGTTATAAAATGTTTACCTTGGGTAAATGATCCCCATGATAAGAATTAATGATATTAGGTGATAATAATTAGAAAATTATGTTGTAAACGTTAAATTCCATTGTTATGATCATGTTATGTATAAAAGTTGATAATAATAGGTATTTTATCTATACTGAATACTTCATTCATTAAGGTGACCATACCCGTGTTTTTCCAAAAGCAATATTTGTCCCGGATTTAGATCTTTTGTCCAGGATTGTCACGGTTTTTTGAAAATTAATAGGTAAATCAACAAAAATTATGAAGATAAACCAAAATGGGCTAATTTTGTCAAAATAATTATGAAGAAAATTGAATAGAATTTTATACAAGGCTCAAAAGCGATAAAACATATAGATCGAAAAATATAAGATATAATATAATATATTAGATGAAAAAGTATTAAATATAATCAAACTAGTGGGGCGCATGACATCGTGCCTTAAGGCAAATTGCTGGAACTTCCCGTACCAAAAATTATTTTTTTTTAACATTTTTGAAACAAATTTATTCTGAAAAATTAGATTTTTGATAAACTATAAATTTTTGACAAAAATTTACTTTTTTTGAAAAAAAGAATTTTTGAAGAAAAGTGTTTTTTGAAATATTTTGGGAATTTTGAACTTTTTTGAAAGCAATCGTATTGCTTAAACTGCATAGAGACAAAATATCGAAGCGCGTAAGCGCCGCGCCGCCGTCTAACGGATAAGCATTGGTACGGAACC
>NW_020539724.1:10293066-10335085 GCF_003426905.1 Ctenocephalides felis | reverse complement strand
ATATATCTAAGGGCGTATAAAGCGATATATGAATGTATATATTGATATTCCTTCAAAACCGGGACCATAATTATAATCTAGTAGCGTATAAGCGATATATAAATGTATATATTGATATTTCTCTAAAGCCGGGACCATAATTATACATCTAAGGGCGTTATAAAGCGACATATGAATGTATATATGAATTCCTTCAAAACCGGGACGATACTTATATATCTAGGGCGTATAAAGCGATATATAAATGTATATATTGATATTTCTCCTAACCGGGACCATAATTATATATAATAGGGTTAAAAAGGAATCCAATAAGATCCCTAAGTTTCTACTGCGATTGCATGCAGCGCCTCTATGCAAATTTGTTCCCAGTTCTGAGGAACTAACATTGACAGTTCTTGCGACAAAAGGAATCCAATAAGATTCCTATGATTCTAAGGCGAATGCATGCAGCGCCTCTATCAAAATTGTTCCAGTTCTTGAGGAACTACGTAGTGACTACCGGGTTCATATGGTTCTGTGTTAGATGGCGCCACCGACCCGTACGTCAAACGTTCATAAGAGAATATGAATTCAAATCTATTATGGCGGGCTGTTTGAAAATCGAAAATACAAAGGTGTATATTTATTTATATACCCGTAGCTGCGGTTGTGTCTTCATAGTTAGTATGTAAATTGAATATATAAATCTATATGTTGATTATCATAATTGAGTGATATCAGATCAACTTGTATGAAATAGTAAATACACATACTAAATATGTGGTTTCCATAGTGATAATTTTTATTTGTTTGTTTCCTTTTATCTGATTAAAAAATCTCCCCAAAACATATTTTATCAACACACTTTATATAATTTTATAAATACTTAATTCGAAAATGAGTCAAAACTTTATTGAAAGTGTTGGTTCCAAAAATATTCTGCCTCATAAATCTGAAAGTAAAGCCGATTGTATAAGAAGACTTACTCACTTGTATCTAAATGATAAAAATATAAGAATTATTGTAAGTGTAAATCATATTTATTTTAAATTTAAATTTAATTCTGATAATAAAATAATATATATAATTATTTTTTAAAGGGAGACATATCGGTTTGCATGAATTTATCAGTGTTATATCTTCAAAATAATTTAATTTTTAAAATTGATAATCTTGGCGGAGCACCGACAATAAAACAATTATATTTACAAGGTTTTATAAAAATTAATTATGATAATATTGTATACGTTTACTCTTTAATTGACATGCATTTATATTTTAATACAGGTAATCTTATAACTAAATTAGAAAACTTAGAATCATTGATTCATTTGGAAAAACTATATATAGGACATAATAAAATAAGTGTCTTAGAAGGTTTAGAACATAATCTATTGCTTAAGGAACTGCATATTCAAAGACAAATATTGAATCCAGGTAGCTCAATGTGCTTTGATCCACGAACCATGTACTGTCTTAATGTGAGCCATTTATGTTTTAATAAACTATGCTACTCTATACTCTAAATTATAAAAAATATCATTTACCTCTAAGAATCTTCGGCTGATAGATGTCTCAGGAACAGGTATAAATTCAATACTGCCCTTGAAACCTTTGCAAAAGTTGGAAGTTCTTCGAGCAAATGATAATTTCTTTCCAAGTGCTGATGATTTTGTTGAATGCTTGCAATCTTGGTTATATTTAAAAGAGGCTGAATTTAAGAGATGTCCGGCCACAAAACTCAGGCGATATAAAGATACCATAATTGGCAATTCACATAGATTAGGTACTAATTGATTTATTCTGCATTCCATTAATAATTTGAATTCAATTTAATTACTTTTAACTTTGATACATTCTCATATTATTCACCCTTTTCTGCCAGAAATGCTCGATGGTAAGCCAGTATCTCAAATATCCAGAGTGAGCTTAAACAAACTTTTGGAAAACCAAGCAAAGGCCAAAATTAGAGCCAAACAACAGTCACATGAAAAATACCAAGATTTAAGAAAATCCCTCTGTGAAGATAATATTGAAACCTATATTAATATGAATGCAGAAGATTTCAATGAGTTGCCAAATAATTCTTCATATATATCTTGGAACAGCTGTGAGTCCATTAAATACCTATTAATATTATGTTAAAACTTTGTATTATTTTGTCTATTTATTACCTTTAGTGCCAAGTAATGAATTGCCAGGATTTTTACGCCAACAGTTAAGAGGCAGTGCAAGGACTGTCGCTCCAAAATTTAATAAATAAGTAACATTATGCTCTTACTAACATTTCTCTAAACTTAAGTTCTATGATATAAAAATAGAATTGAAATCAATAGTGTAAATATTAAACATTCAATCAAATTAAAATGTTTTATTATTAAGCTTTAAATAAATGTTTTTTACATACATGTGTGCATATATGCATTTATCATATTTGTATATATATATATATATATATATATATATATATTATATATATATATATATATATATATATATACAAATATGATATTATCTAAAATCTTATTATAGACAATTGTATATTAAGCTTTTTTTCTCATATGTCTGCTCTCGAATATTCATTTATTGAACAAACTCTATTTTCATAAATAATGATTTCTTCTCGGGTAACATATATTTGTATTTTCTTTGATGATTTATTAGATTTATTTACAATCTTTACAATAAATATCTTTCTTTTTTAAAAATGTATCATTAATTCTCTGATTCGAATTGAAATTAGTTTAAACGCAACTCTGTGTTTTAAAATGTGGAATGTTTGTTCAATGTATTTTATTCTTTTTAATTTAAATATGTGAAAAATTTTGCTAAATATTTTGGAGAGTAGATGAGTGTACTGAATTATATTTCAGTACTAAATAAGTTACAAATTAGATATCTAGCACAACGAAAGCCATCAAGGAAATATATAATAGCAAAATTTAATGCATATATTTAAATTATACATATTTTGAAAGGCAGTGGTTTTAATTTAAGATATTATCTAAAATTGTTTTGCTTATTTACTTTAAAAATATAAAATAAAATACTTATTATCATACAAAAATGTTTCTTTGCAAAACGTAAAAAAGTTGCAGCATATTCTTTAATAGCTGATTGAATAAACCATCAAGTTTAAATATAAATAATTAGTATGTTTTTAAATATATCTTAACTTTCATCTTTTCACTGGATCAAACATTTTTAAAAATTATTCTCTTATTATATATAATCTGGAATACTAATTTTATAATCTTTATATAAATATTTATAATTAAAAAATATAACAAAAGAGATCCCTAACACTAGTGAAAAATAAAATATATTAATATATAAGTGATCAAATATTTATAATTTCAAATAAAAATAATGTTGTATGTATATTTTACTTATTTATAAATGAACAGGTCATAAAATGACAAGCATGAATAGACAATGAAATATATTTTGAAGAATAAGATAAAATCTTATATTAGTATTTCGATTGTATGTATATTTATAACAAAATATACATTTAAATTATTTGTGACTTAAATTAAAATTTTCTTGTTTCATATTTAAAATCTTGTTAAATATTCAAATTCACGTGCAACCTGCAAGAAAAATATTTACAGGTATAGATTTTTGTCTCGGTGTAGCATTTAATATTACTCAATTGTAAAAATAATCATTTGGGAGAAAATTAATTAATCAGTGATTAATTGATTTTGATCACTTATTTGTTTTGTGTTCTTTGTCAATTGTGTACTATGTTTCTCTGTATTTAGGTACTAAAAAAGACTTACTAATTTTTACTTACTAATAATTCCTCTCTATTGGGGTGCCGCCTGTTGTTGTATTTCAATTTTTTCAACAGTCATGTCTGGATTCATAGCAGTTGCTTCCTGAATAGCTTCAGCCAAGGCTCTATCGTGGTCGATTGGATCACCATCACTCTGTATCGTTATTGTTTGTTCCACTCTGGTTTCTACTACTCCATCCTTTTCAGTTTTGTACTATACAAAAAGATTATATTATAATAAAGGTAACATATAGAAAATAAGAATTCAATTATGCTCTTTTCCCATTTTTCTTAGCAAATAAATTAAAGGTGATTGTAGTTCTTTTACCGTGACTGTTTCGACGGTCCTCGTTTTGGAACTGATGGTTTGGGATGATACAATTTCTCCGGTGACAATGTAACCTTCACCATCTTCTCCTAGGACAACTCTGCGAGATTCTGTAGAAACTATTGGCACACCTCCTATAAACTCCTGAGTTCTCGATGGATCAATGTCTTGGGTACCAGATACATTAGATTTCACAAGAGAACCGTCCTGTGGAGTTAAACATACATATCGAATAAAAAATAATTGCAAAACGATTAAGTTCTAGATTGGATTACTTAATTATTTAGCCAATGCTAAATGCAATTAGAGCATGATCTCAAATATGTTGAGAAAATCATGCAAGCTTAAAAAATAAATGATATGAGCTTTCTAACTTGCATACAACAATGTCCATGCTAAATGGAAGCTTCAACTCTTACCTGATCATGTTACACAAAGTATAAATTATAAAATTAAAAATACAACTAGTAATATGATAACAATAGTAAAACCAATATATTCCTCAAAGGCTAATCATATTTTATCAATAATATTTGTTTTAGTTACCTGTGGCAATGAGGAATCAAAATCAATAGGTGTACCAGAGTCACCACTGCTGGACGATGTAATGCTTCCTCTTCGATTGAACTGCGTTTTGTGTTTTTTGTATTACACACAAATAGCACATGCAGATCAAACCAGAAATGCACACATAAAAACATGCAAACAAAAAATAGGAAATGATAAATTAAATGAAAAAAAAATTAAACTATATCTGAACAAAAGTTATAAAATGTTTACCTTGGGTAAATGAGCCCCATGATTTAGAATTAATGATAATATTAGGTGATAATAATTAGAAAATTATGTTGTAAACGTTAATCTCCGTTGTTATGATCATGTTATGTATAATAGTTAATAATAATAGGTATTTTATCTATCATTCATTAAGGTGACCATACGTCTCGGTTTGTTCCGGATTTCCACTTGTGTCCCGGGTTTTTCCAAAAGCAATATTTGTCCCGAATTTAGATCTTTTGTCCCGGATAGTCCCAGTTTTTCAAAAATTAATAGGTAAATTAACAAAAATTATGAAGATAAACCAACATGGGCTATTTTTTTCAAAATAATTATGAAGAAAATTGAATAGAATTTTATACAAGGCTCAAAAGCGATAAAACATATAGATAAAAAATATAAGATATAATATAATATCATATATGAAAAAGTATTAAATATAATCAAACTAGTGGGGCGCATGGCATCGTGCCTTAAGGCAAATTGCTGGAACTTCCCGTACCAAAAATTATTTTTTTTTTAGAAAGATCAACATTTTTGAAACAAATTTACTCTGAAAAATTAGATTTTTGATAAACTATAAATTTTTGACAAAAATTTACTTCTTTTGAAGAAAAGAATTTTTGAAGAAAAGTGTATTTTGAAATATTTTGGAAATTTTGAACTTTTTTTGAAAGCAATCGTATTGCTTTAACTGCATAGAGACAAATATCGAAGCGCGTAAGCGCCGCGCCGCCGTCTAACGGATAAGCATTGGTACGAAACCCATAGGAATGTAAACAAAATTTATACTTATTGTTAAAATCTCTATAAAATATCTAATAATTTGATGTGCATATGTCCAATGATCATTTTTGACCGCCAAATGGTATTTTTTTTACTTTTTTTAGTAGATCTCCGAAACCGCTAGACCTGCCTTCATGAAAACTTGATCAGTTCTTCATCTTGTTAATACAAGTGAAATGTTCTCTTAAAACTGAGTTACCGTTTTTGGCACTTTTTGCTGCATATTTTCGGAACGGCAAGACCTGCCTTCGCCAAAAACTAATCAGCACGTCTCCTTATCAATACGAATCGAATGCTTTTTGAATTATTTAAATCGCTTCATCCGTGTTCCCGAAATCGTTGACAAAAATTTGTATCCGCACACACACACACACGCATACACACACACATACATCCATTTTTTCTAAGGTATGCCAGAATGTTCAGAAGGTTTTGAAACGTAAAGATATATAAAAATTTTCATTTTTGATTTTATGGTCACCTTACATAAAATAAAAGTTAAAAAAATCGAAACATAAAAAGAATTTTTATTTTTACAACATTTCACGTTCAATTTCTTCTCAATCTGCTACTACTATTAATGATATTATCTTTATTTTTTTATATTGAAAAATTATAATAATCAAAATAATATGAAGCGACTTTAATAATTTCCATCTAGTGTATCTAACCTGATCCGCACTGGTGACCGTGCTGGTCGTTTTCACTTCCTGCGTAACAACTTTTTGTTCCTGCCTATTCGCCGAAGAAGTGGTGGTATGGGCGACCGTTTTTTCCTCCAACTGCTGCCGCCTGGCATTTGTCCCTAAATCTTCGTGTGTAGTGGCAGTGCGCGTCGTCACCGCGCGGGCGGTGATGTGCGGTAACTTACCAGCTTCGTCGCCAATTGCACCAGGAGCAGCCTCAGCCTGAAGGTGGTGCGACAACAAAAGGGCAGGGAAGTGAAGGTTAGTTTATGTACAAACATCGAATAACACATGGGTTAAGGTTCTACTAATGTTAATATTGAAATGATTAAATTAATATTAAATGAAATATTAGAAGAGGTATTAACGTAGAAATACTTTAAATTAAATATATTGAATAGATTTTGATGACGAAAATGATATAAGGCACCACAATTACCAAGAAGATGAAGTTATATAAAATTTTGATAGTAAAATGTACGATAACAATAAATTATTAGATTAAGTTTAATTAAATAAATATATACATTTTATTAAATTTATTTAATTAAATAGATTTTGAAGAAGAAAATGATTCAAAGTACGAAGATATTATGGAAAATTATTATTAATTCAGTTTTATCATTTTGGTTGCCAAATTCACGACAAATAAATTATTTGATATTGTCAAATTTAATCAATTTAGTAATAAATAATTAACAATTATTCATCGTAGATATTCTATAAAGATTATATCTACGATAATAAAATTGGCGTCAGCTAATTAGAATATTTGATATTACTAGATTTAGTAAAAAATTAACAATTGCTTGAAAATATGATTATTCGTAAAAAATTAGTATATGATACGTATCAAATTAATAATATATCTAAAGCCTTATTAATTAATTATTATATTATTTAGTGCTTCCAGAATTTTTGTTTCAGTCGATTAATCTGGAAAAAACAATTTCAGAATTTTGTGTATAACAAAAATCTACGGGTAATATAGCAAAATCTATCAAGACTCACAATACAAATTGCATTCGTATCATGCAAAATAAAAAACACGAATCTATATTTCAACAACAGATAAAAATCGCAAAATAACGTAAAAATATATATAGTATGCATATGAAGGCACAAATAAATATCCAAATTATTTTACCTTATTCGTTTGTGTGGAGAATGTGACTTCTCCGGTTCCCAAGTTTTTAATTTCTTCATGAACATTATGTGTAACACCTTCGTCGTTTCTCGTCAACATTTGTTTCGTCGTAGTTTTTACAACCGTTGGAGTTCCAATTGCCTTCTGTTTTCCTTTAGAAATGTTCAAATTAGCCGTGGCACTAAGATCTTTATAATTTTCTGAATTGTATTGATCAAGATCATCGTCTGATTCATCTCCAGAGTCCCTTTTAATTCTAGGTGTCTTGCCGAATGTAGAGAATATTCCAGATGATTTGCCAAGCTCGTCAGGAGATCGCGTAAATCTTTCAGTTTTAACGCTGATGTCCGTTTCTTTTCCGAAGTGGCTTGGGTCAATTTGTGCGTAATTCAAAATCAGTTTTCCAGTGACTGGATCGCGTACTGCAGTCGATGGTTCTATATCACCAGTATTTGGATCTATTTCACCATATTCTGTTCGAATTCTGCCAGTCACAGGGTCAATTTCGCCAGTTAAAGTCATTGTTTGTGTTACCGTCGTAGTGGCTCCACGTACTCTAGGATCGTTGGGGTCCACTTGCATAATTTCACCAGTAATCGGATCAACCATATTATAAACATATACTGTTTTCGTCATTACGTTCATTATTTTTCCGGTATTGGGATCAATTTGGCACGATGTCGGGTCTACTTCCTGAGGTTTACCTCTGTCGTCTTTCTTGGTAAGAATATAAATCTTAATAATTACAAGTTTTCCAGTTTTTGGATCAATTTTTCCAACTTTAGTATAAATTTCACCAGTCAACGGGTCGATTTGAGATGCTGAGTAAGTAGGTTCTCCGCCTTCGGTAAGCCCTGTTGCCTTGTAAACTTGTCCAGTAGCAGGATCCAATTTTGTTACGGCAGGATCCACTTTAGTGGTTTTTACGATCTGAGAAGTTTTAGGATCCAGGTATCCATAAATCGTCATTATGTACCCGGTTTTAGGATCTATCTGACCAGTTGTGTAAGAGGTTTCTCCAGTGTTAGGATCTTTAGGTCCAGGAATCCACAACTGATTAGTTTTGGGATCCACTTTTACTAGACTTGGATCTGTCTCAACAACCTTGCCAGTAGCCGGATCTACTTTATAATGTACAATTCTTATAGATATAAGTCTGCCCAAATCTTTATCGACTTTTCCAGTTTTGGGATTCAATTGCGTTCCTTTCAATAAAATTTGGCCGGTTTGGGTATCTACTTTATAATCTTTTACTTCAGTTTTTCCTGATTTTGGATCCGTGTATGAAACATTATGTTTATCAATATCGAACTGTCCGTACTTAGTGTCGATTTTCCATTATCTGGGTTAAGTTGGCCAGTAGATATATCAACCACTGCGGTTTTTGGATCTATTATACCTTTTTTGGAATCTACTTTGCCACTTATGGTAACAACTTCAACGACTGGTTCAATTTGAGCTCCAATAGCAATCAGTTGTCCCAGAGTGGGATCTACTTTTCCAGATTTTGAATCAACAACGCCTGCAATTAAAATTTGACCAGTGATATCATCAATAACACCTTGTTTAACCTGTTCTTTTCCCGTCTTTGGATCTTTAACTTTAACGTGACCAGTTTTTGGATCTATCGCACCATACTTGGTTTCTATAAGGCCGGTTACAGAATTTAATCTACCCTTAGAGTGTTCAATCTCGCCATTAATTGCATCAATTTTGTTACTCTTAGGGTCTAATTTTGCCGTTATGGTTGTTATTTCAATCATAGGATCATCTTGTTTAGCAACGCATACAAGTTGGCCTAATTCAGGATTCACTCTACCGGTTGATGGATCTACAACTCTGGAGGTGAATAGTACTTGATGCGTTTTAGGATCAACGATACCTTGGTTAACATCTTTCTGTCCTGTTTGTGGATCTGTAATTTCCATTTTACCGGAATGAGGATCCAAAAGACCATATTTAGTTTCAATAAGACCAGTATCGGTATTTAATACTCCAGTAGAATGTTCAACTTGGCCATTAGGAGCATCTAACTTCTTAGATTTTGGATCTAATTTAGAAACAATGACCATGATTTTCACAAGCTTCTTTTTCGGCTTAGTAGATCCAGGAGCTGTTACGCCAGCACCTAACGCGGCGCCTCTTTCAGAATCTAAAAGACCTGCATTAGGATCTAATGGAGATTTCTGATCAATGATAGAACCGTCCGGGCCAAAGTGACGATAAACTCCTGGCGATGCTTTTGAAATTACCTTCTCATTGGAGAATATTTCTTAGGATCCTTTGATCCCAATTTAGAATCAGCTTCCGGATCAACATAACCGACAACACCTGGTTTTAATATGCCAGCAATATCTTTTCCAGGAGTCTTTGCGTTATCGTTTCCGGTAGTTTTTCGTTTCTCAGCACTCTCCGCAACTTTTTTATCTTCACCTGGAGCGTAATTAAATGCCAAACCTGTAGCTCGTCTCATTTCTGAATTCGGACTCAATTGTTCTTCATTAGGTTTAGCTCCAGATTTACTCTTAGGATCCTTCTCGTATTTGAAACCGCTTACAAATGGTTTTCTGGTTGGGCTTTTATTGGGATCTGCTTCGGAATATTCATATTGTTTTGTATATCCAGGTAATTGAGGAGAGCTGGGTTCAGGAGATTCAAGAGTTCTGCTTTTGTCAGATTCTTTACCAGACTTATCTAAACTAGAATCAAGGTTTGAAGTTTGATTTGAATCATTTGATGTATCCAAAAGTGCAACTTTAGATTTGGATTTAGGTTCTTTAGTCTTTTTATCTTTCGGCTCTTTAGAAGACTTATCTTTTAAGAATTTATCCTTCAAAGATTTTTCTTTTGTTTCCTTTTCTTTAGGTTCTTTTTCTTTGCCATCTTTATCTTTAGAATCCTTTTCTTTCTTCTCTTTAGGAGGTTTAGGAGTTTTTTCTTTATCGCTTTTATCGCGGCGGCCAGAAGCAAACATGAAGCCGCTCTAAATAAATTAAACAAAATGGAACGAACAAATAAAAATGGCATGCTATAACTAAATAACTAAAATAATATACTATTTGGTATTTAATTGGAATTTGCACAGACACTATCACAAAACATTGGTAATTGATATAACAATGATAGTGGCAACAATAACAGTAAAAATATAATCCTACAATACTTCATTGCACAATTCAAAAAAATTACTTTATAAAATATGACAATTCTTACCCGTCTTTTTCCAGAAGGTGTTTTCTCATTTCGGTAGAACTAAGAGTTTCGTTCGGATCGCCATCACCTGCATAATAAAAATATATTATAAAGCTATTGCAAAGATAAAAAATATTACAAAAATACTAAAAATAAGTTACCGTTGAGAGTTTCACGTGGTTGATTATTTTCTTTATCTTTTTCTTGGCTTTTACTTCTCTTTCCAAATAGGCCTCCTGTAGGCAGCACAGAAACGCCACCAGAAGGTTTCTGTATGAAAATGTAAGTCTTTAGTAATTGATTTGTTACAACATTTAGCACAAGCAAGCATAAGAAAATAATGCAGATAAAAATATATAAAATATTCTTCTGTGGTGTATATTTGTTTGCGCAAAGCATTTTTAGACTACAATCGATACATGGATGCAGAGAAATCATGCAGTATTATCTCAAGAAGAGAAAACCATGATACGGAGATTTAAAAAATAATAAATCAGTGCCTAAAAAATTAATATTCAAAATTAACTTCTGCAATTTAACATTAACGTGGACTTTAGACATTATATGATGAAATCCATGTGATGGGAATCATATAAAAAGTTTGATATGAATTAATAAATAAATTTATTTCTTTAATAACTTTTTTTAAAATAACTGAAGCAAATATGGAAGCATTTATATAAGTTAGAATTTGGATTTTTTTAAATTTGCAAGCAAAGCAGGTTTCAATAGAAATGAAAAATAACAACAATATACTATGTTTAAATTTCTATAAAACCATATAAGGTGCACATAGTGTGTATTGTCTAATATGCGACGTCTTAGGTAAAATAAACCAAGATTTACAATTAATATAAATGCATGTATAAATTCTAAGGATTACAAAGGGCATAAAGATATTTCGAAATTAATATAATTGTCATGATTTTACGGAACCTTTTCAGTGTCCGCATCATATTCGCCTTCAAGTGAACTTTGGGACGATGCCGAGTTCGTCCCTGTACTCGCTTGTCGTATCAACTGATGCATGTATGATAAAATCATGAATTTTGTATTATAAATGATAAATGACGAAAAAGTAATTAAAAAATTGTTAAAATATTATTGATGATCAAATTATTTCGAAAGATTAATTCACAATGCACTTTCAAAACATGCACTGATTTCAACAGAATTTTTTTCAAAAGTAGTAAAAATTTTCACACCCTATAGTGACTATGCTAAAGTGCAATAGACAAAAAATACTCAAATATTTCTCGAAGATGCCGTTTTAATAATAAATAGTAATAAAACTTTTATTGTAACAAAAATTAAAAGTTTACAAGTGATTACAAAACCACATCTTCGTATTTGACAAACTACAAACACACCGATGTTGAAATGCACTAAATTCATTTAATTTATATAAATGCATCAAAACAATAATACTCTCTAATAATTCATATTTTAGAAGTGCTGGCAATATTATTTGTGCATTTTTTGTCTAACAATTATTATTGCTAATATAAGAGAGCCAGTTTGTAAATAATAAGAAAAATCGTTTAATGAACATAAGCTAAACTCTTAGATTTAATATTAAAAATTGTATGTTTACTTCAAAAATTATAGTTATTTATACATCTAAAATATTTTTAAAAATACACAATATTAAAATATTTTTGTAAATTAAAAGTTCAAAGATGGCAGGTCAAAATAGAAGAATTTAAGGAACTAACTACTATTGAGATTTTGAACTACTCATTTAGATATGTTTTGTTCTATTTTAATATTTATATAAATTACTGGCTAACTGTTATATACTCAAAGCACAACATATTATTAGTAAGTTTCAATTATTAAAAACTCACTTTCTCTTTTTTGTCTTTGTGAATCGGGCTTCTTGAAAGATGTCCTTCTAATTCAGGAATGTGTTCTGGCGGATGAGACATGGTGTGACGTTTGTTGTCTTTTTCAGCGTCCTTATTTGCCGCTAAAACTAGGAAAGAAAATAAAGATATATGTATAAAAAACGCAAAAAATAAAGTCAAACATTGAATTAATTTAAGTAATTTTTTATTTACCATCCATACTACGGGAAGCCAGCCTTTCGCCTTTGAGAGATCGGCTAAATTGAGGAGCTGGACGATCAACAGTTGCCCGTTTGGTCTCGTAATGTGTTCTGCCAGAATAGCGGAATTTTGAGCCAAAACGCGGGAAGAATGTGTCCTTTTGCATAGGCTCTGGAGTCATCAATCTACAGAAAAAAATATTAATTTAAAAACTCATAGTAATGTATAAAAGTAAATAAATATTACGCTACCTAAAGAATGTATGATGTTCTACACATATTTTCCAGAACTTCTTAGCGGCACGATGATTTGCTAATTTAAATCCTATGGTCGATTCATATTGTTCAAATTCTCCAGGTCTAATTTTTATATAATAATTATGACGTTTGTAAGATATTTTCAATATCTTTGGCCATGCGAAACGATTTATTCGCAACCTGAGAATGAAAAAAAATAATTTAAGTTCAAATTATTATTATTCAAATTTTATTATTTCATTAATACTGACTTTTCTCTATAGACCAAGAGTCCTGAAGAACAAACTCCTAGCATGATATCTACACCTTCCGAGTCTTTAGCAGGATGTAAGTGAACTCCATACATTGCCAATTTCTTAGCGTTTTCTAAGTAATGCAATTCTGCCTCGGCCGGAGTTTGACCTCTGAAGAAAAAATAAAAATTTTACAAATAGACATTTTTTTTAATATTTTTTTAAATATTTTTTTTATACTGACTTATGTGTTTTATGAAGGTCCATAACTTTTTCTTCTAATTCTTGTGTTTGATTTGGTGCAAATTTGAAGTCTTTCAAATATGTTCTACCCATTTCCTGGGTATCGTAATCGCCCAATTCTAAAAAAATGTGATTATTTAATTTTATATAAAATCATGATAATTTTTGATTTTCATCTACTTACCGCTCTGAACGAGGTAACTGCCCAAAAGAGCGTGCGTTACGAAGGAGCAAGGCAATCTTCCTTGAAGGATATCGTTGCGGACTTGAAGGCACAAATGATAACGTGTTATGTCCTCGTGTAATTGAGCCGGCTCTGGTGGGTAGAATTTTACTTCGAACGCAACACGCCATGGTTCAGCTAATTACATCAATAATCAACAATTAGTTAAAAAAATATAGATCAGTTAGAATTTAAAACACACATTTAAGAAACTTAGCAACTGGTCTTTCTGGATCCAGCCAGACTCTGGGATCAGATGGTGTACTGTAGATAAGGCCAAAGAAATCTTTTTCCAAAATATTTAAGGCTTCACATATTTTATCCAGCAGCTCCTTTGCTTTAACTTTACGCTGAAATATAGTAGATACGTGTGAATTTCTGGTATACACAAATAAAGTAGTATTCAACCACTTACTTCAATATGGAGATCAAGAACTGATCCATCTAGGAGGTCGACTTTAGCCAAAACAGTTCTTCCACCTGATGACCGTTTTTGCTTGGCAGGACTATGAGGTGCATCCGCCTCCACTTTGGTCTCTTCCGGCATTGTGCTATGCCTGGAAGTCTGTGGAAATAGAAAATTAATCATATTATTTTAAAATAATTTACAGGATAAATATCTGTCAATTCCATTCATTCACAAATGTTAATTGCTAATGTAGCACTTATTTTAATATCTTGTTTGTTTTCCTTAAATCACTCATTTAGCTCGTGCTCAACTCGTTTCGTTCAAGTAATGTCTACGAAATCGACATGCTCCATAAATCATGGCAATAAAATTACCCAAAATAATTCTAAATAGCGCCAATCATAAATCGAGAATAAAATGAACTAGCAAAACTATTCACCAAAGCAAATATAATCTTGATAAAACCAGCAATAATAATTATATTATTCTTATAGTTAAATTACCAGCAATATGAAGAATAAAATTACATAACACCAATAAAATTTATTGGATTATTATGAATCACGATAAGGTAACTATGAATTATCTCGAAATTTCGTCTGTAACTAAATATAAATTTTATCACACATGGCAATTGAATAGCAATCAACCAAGATAAAAATTCCATTCATGTCTCATTTAATAAATCAGAATCAAGTAAGGGCTTGTTGCATGTTTAATTTCAGTTTGACTGATAAGCTTGAAATTACGCAAATTGTACAAACTACGTTGATTTTATTTCGGGATATGTTTGACCTATATTAGAACTTCTGTGTATTTTAATCCGCGAACGAAGAGTTTAATGTCATTTATTGTGTTTATTTTGCGAGCTTTACAAAAGTAACTATGTTTTAAGTTTGCGGAGTTCGTCGAGCGAGTCAAAAGTTTTTTTGTAGCAATTTAAATAATTGTCTTGCTTCACAAATTTTATTTATCCAACGATTAGAGAAGGTAAGGAAGAATGTAGTAGGTATACACCAACATTCTCCTTCGGAAAATTAATAAAAATAAATAATGAAAACTTGATGATCAAAACTAAGGAGCTATTTTAATTGATCCAAATCTTTGCCAAATGTTGTACCTTCGTCCATAATATTTGCACCAATAAAATTCCCTATTTTATGCTCTATTTTTATTACTTTTTCTGCTCCACTGCTCAACAAACAATGTTGAAAAAATACGATACAAATGTGGGTAACTGTGTAAGCCAAGTCGATAGGACAATGTGACATCATTCCAAACGATGACGCATTGTTTTAATATGAGAATTACGTAAGCTGAGCGAAGATGGATGTTGTTTCAAGTTCCAGAGCACACATCCAGATAAAAACAAATATATATATATATATATATATATATATATATATATAATAAGGTATGATAAAATCAGGTCAATCAGGCTGCATTTGGCGACGACCCGAACGTTCTTTATTTTATTCGTGGTTCAATTAATTATTGACCTCTGCCGTTGATTGAATTAGGACGCAGAAATGGGAAAAGGCATGATAAAATAAAAGTGAAATTGGATAAATTCTCTTGTATAGGTATAGAATAAAAATGTAGAGAAATATTGTGGAGGATTTTTATAAGATAAAAATTCATATTTCATAGTCAATTGCTCATTGGATCAATTTGTACTCAGTGGAGCCGCTGAAACACGGGTGGGTGTCGAGGTAGGAGTCTAAAAAAGCTCCTCTTTTTTAGACTCCTCATACAGGAAAACTTATTTATGTAAACCGACCATTGCTAATCAAACAATGACAAAAACTACCCAAATTTTAACTAATTAAAAGCCTATGAAGTGCCTGTCTTCGTAGGTGATTTAATCGATTTTTGTAAAATCAGGACTGATAGATATTACAGCAAATTCAATTTCAAAATCATAAGTATCCCCCATGGCATATAGTTGGCAAGAAGCAATTATATCAAATATGATATGACACAAACCGCTGAAACACTTGTCGAGGTAGAGTCTAAAAGCTCCTCTTTTTTAGACTCCTCATACAGGAAAACTTATTTATGTAAACCGACCATTGCTAATCAAACAATGACAAAAACTACCCAAATTTTAAATAATTAAAAGCCTATGAAGTGCCTGTCTTCGTAGGTGATTTAATCGAATTTTGTAAAATCAGGACTGATAGATATTACAGCAAATTCAATTTCAAAATCATAAGTATCCCCCATGGCATATAGTTGGCAAGAAGCAATTATATCAAATATGCCATAGAACTCCATGTTTTGTATTTTCTATTGGAAAACGTGAAGCATTTTCATTACGGAATTTTGCTGCAAGGCACGACTCCTGAACACATTGATTTCCTATTCAATAAGACCTCAGATATTCTTTTGCGGTTAAGAACATTACGTAATATCAAATAAGTATATTGGCTGAAAATTGTGTATTATACCGATGCAAATCGGATCTGAAGAGTTTATTTTTGATTATACATTTCATAACCGATACCAATTGGAATTGGTTTTATGCACACGAGAATAATTCTCGAGAGATCTGTAAACAGCTTTCAATGTTTTATTACTAACACAATAACCCAGTGAGATCTGGCCCATATCGATATCCTACTACCAGTATTCTCGATTCAACAGGCGCAAGCTGTAATAGCTTCCATTATCGCTCCGAGCTATACGTGCATTGATAATCAGAGAGCCGGATAATATTTTGTAAAATTTACAGATATATTCATTTTAAAATTGCAGGGAATATCTAAATGAAAGAAAGATTGTATACTATACGCGGCTATTTCCACACTCATTTCCACTAAAATGGTACTATAAATGTAATAGTACCACTGGACCCAGTGGTGGCGCCCGGGTTCGCTGAGCTTTGATGTCAAGTGAAAATCGCCTCTTGTGATATAATATTATACAAATGCCAAAAAATACTTCGAGTATAGTTAATAACTCATAATTCAATTGGACAACTACTGGGTTGCCATACCTTCAAAAATCCATATAATAAAGTCAAAACAATTACGGAATCTCCGAAGTGTGACAGATTGTAATTAAAATGTTTTATCCTATATGGCTCTAACCAAGGATATAAGAAAGTTAAATATGATCGGCGTATAGTAATATTTACAGCAATATTACTGAAAATCATTAAAATTTCATGTAATTTTTTTCATAAAACGTCTGAAAGTTTAAATGTATGAAATCTGACACTTGCTGATAGAACACATTTATCTACGACGACAAACATTTGATAATATGATATCCATCAATTATCGACTTTATATGAAATAATAATGCACTAAAAATGAAACTGATGGTTTATTTCTCGCCTTTAATATTAAACATACCTCGTTTGTTGTTTATCTCGATTAAAAACCAGTACAGAAGCAATATGTGTTGCAATACTACCAGCAATTGAAAATTAATACTTCAGAACAGACATTTGATACTAGTTATAAAATTTCAAGAACTATCGTGTTTATGATTAAAAATGGATAAAAAAGAATTTGTAACTTAAAACTTGATAATATTTTCTACATAATTGATCTAGTACAAAAATTGTAACTGTACTGGAAAAACTTTTATAAAACACATTTTGCTTCTGAAATCATTTTCCAAGTAAATTCAAAAGACTGTGTTAACTTATTTATTTAAATTAGCCTTGTAAATCAGAATTTATCGAAATATCACTGCATGACTAATAGCATGTCTAGTAGCAATAAAATGTTGCATAAAATTCATTTATTTAAATTTTGTTTTGTTATATTTTTAGTTATGTACATACATTTTATATTCCATTACATTACGCACACTAAATGTAAATAAATTCACAAATTTGAACATGCTATGGTAAAATTTGCATATAATGAATATTATTCAGTTGTTTCTTGTAAATCACAAATTTTATTCTAATATTTTATTTACTGTAGCAACATGTTGCTTATGTAGAAGTACTCAATAAAGATAACTTATAATATTAATAGCATTGCTTTTGAAACTAATTTCAAATGCTGTGTGTAATTCAATATAGATTCTATATGTGACCTATTAGGATTTGGTCAAATAATTAATAATAACTTGCGCATGGAACCATTAGCTAATATGTTCTAAAATGCAATTTGCAATTTTGAAATGATATCGAATTCACTAATTCAATTCACGATGCATGCTGAATATTAATTAAAACAATATTGAAAAACTTTTTGTATGCATGTATAAATAAATGATTCTGTGCAGTCAATCAATCAAAAATGTTGAATAAAAAATTAATCAGTTATCTAGTATTTTATACTCATCTCTAAAATTAATTTTCTCCAATATTTCACAGTTTTCATAAATTATAATATAGTTCATTAAATAATCGACAAACATCTATTTTCCACCTTGCAATTCTAATAATTGCTTCTGAGAAACAATTCAATTGAACGTGTCATCAGTCTAGTAGCATGATATTTTATATCAGGTGAAATAGGGCGTGCCCAATGCAATTACATCAGTAATCCACAAAGAAAATTGTTAGAAGCAAAAAGGATATGAAAAGAAAAAGTAAAGCCAGAGGCAGAAAGAAAATATGATGGTACGTTTTTCTATTTTCCGTCTTGTAGCCGAAATCAATATATCTGGCGACATATGACAACGTGATGGATAGATAAAGTGGCCAATCATTCGGTTTATAGGAGAGAATACTCGTGAGGGATGCAAAGTTTTCCATTAGGCATATAAAACATTATGGTATTGAATTACTGTTTACAGAAAATCCAATGTAAATGAATGACTTCAGCTTATTTATTTAGTTTTTCATTATATAATAAAAAATACATCAATGGTAAATAAATTTGAATATCACCAATGAGAAAACCAACTTGAAAGACACTTGAAATGTTTTTTATTACTAAGATTTTATGAACATCAATCTGAGTTACTTTTGAGTGTTCTATGAGCTGTTCTTTACATCAGATTTTTAAAAGCCCAAAAGCTTTACATTATTTCTAAATATGCCAATTTCGGTATTAGACAATGACTTGCTGATAATTTGTGAATCAATAATATTTGATATAACTGTTCTTTCAACAGCTCCCATGTTCCTATTTTTTCTTTTTAATTTTTTTCAACCTCCTATTAGGTTTCATATCACTTTTGAAATTGATTGATTACTTTTATAATTCTACAGAGTTAAACATTTTCAAGCAGCAATTATATCTATATATATATAATATATCAATAATTAATATAATATCATAATTAATATAATCTGTCTTATTACTAAAAATATGTTTTTCAAATTGATCTTCAATAACTGTATTTTTATTATCAGGTTTGATGTCGTTTCAGCACAATGGTAATTGGAAGAGTCTAATCCTGTATTGGAATTTAAATTTAAATATAAAAAGTGGTTCGCCATTATCTTTGTTATGAGTTATGATAAGACTATTATAAGCCATGTGAAATATTTATATATTGCAAGAATTTCACGTAAGGCTACTTTCGCTTCATTTCCAGTCTGATCTATAATTTCATGTAAAAACTTATATCACTACTGCTTGATATCAAGTTGTCCTAGACGGAAATAGAACCTGGTTCCTTATAGTTGCAAAGCCAAAGTTTTTGCCACTTAAGCCAGAAACAAGCCCAAAAGTTTTATACACGAATATAACTAAACCCATATTTTATTACCACAAAATATTGATATGCAATTATGTAACATGGAATTGGACGTGTTGATTGAAAAACTGTTTTAATATTTCTGATGTACTCATATACCGAAATAAACCACAGCATTCCGAGATATAAAGCTTCAAAACAGATTGCGAACAAAACAGGAAGATTGCGAAGAAACAGAAGAAGACCTATGGAATTTAGAGTAGATTCCGATCCAGCATCCGCATAAATTTTATCTGGTCAAATGATGTTGCTTGCAAATCTAAAAATATCCAGACAATGCCCGCCTATACTGTACAGTCCAGAGGCATCGATCTTCCACGGGCTAATTTTACCATCCAATACCGAGCTGGCAAATATTTGAACTAACAAATGATCTCTATGTACACTTCGTAGTAAACTCTATCTCTATATCCACAGGCGAGAACTTTATCAGGTTACACGCTCTGTACACAAGGAATGTGTTTTCATTTCGAACTACAATGTATTGTCGATAAATATAGATAGATAGATGTTTGAGAAACAATATATTCAAATTTCCTAAAATTGTCCTCAAGATAATAGAAGACTAAAATGCATATGAATCCAAACAATCATTGGTAGTCAAAATTAGTATTTCATTCTATAGGACTTGTCACAGTGACATGTCACTTTGCGTGTAATAATTTGTAACTAAAAGCTTTTATCTAATTATTTTTGTATAATACTACCCCATCCTCTTAGACCACTTTATTTAATTATCGCAGTGTGAGTTGAAAAAATATAACAGTAACGGTTGTCAAATAGTTTTTTATATATTTGAACAGCAACCAGAACTTAACAGTTCTATGAGCTACAAACAATATTTCTGGCATATCTTTAATATGTTCTTATTATTAGAATTTATCTAATACTTGGAAACATATTATTGATTTTTTTTACTACTGCTTGTTATCAAGTTGTCGAGAACGTGAGATTTCATTACCAAATTCATATTTTTGGTGCCAACGACACTATCTGTAACTTATACAATGAATCATCTTCCCCATAGAGGAAATAAGTGCAACATAGATAAGCCATCCTCGCCATATTTATCTAATTGCAAAACCAAAAACTTATCTTTATGGTCTGACTAATAAAACGCAATGAGAATTGATTTCCTATTAAACTATGTGTATTTTTCCACATAACAAGGCATTTCTTTCAAATGTTCAAGCTTGCTAACAACAAATTTCATGCACTTTGTTCTATAATAATCGTTCAGTAAATATATTTCAATACATGTTAATGTGTTAAACACATTGTATGACTAATAGGTTAGTTATTCTCTCTAGTGCATCTGTGCTAGTTAATGCACCAACCTAAATAATATGTACAATGTACGATGAATACGTTGAAATTACTTGTTTTTTAAAAATACGAAAATGTTTTTACATTTTTGTGCTACAAAGATATTGATTTTTTTCTTGAGTAATTGCTTGCTAACTGGATTTTAAATGTAAATGGTAGTCAAATATAATTAGCAAAATTTATTAGTTTTGAAAGTCAAAATGTGATTTTCAAGTTTGTTTATATGTTAATTTCCATATTATGTTTGCAAGAAGTCAATGAACACTCAAGCTCATAACAAACTTGAAGACAACACAGATTAATAATTAAAATCTTTATTAAATAATAAATCATATGTAATTAAATTCTCCATGTTCATAAAACCTTTTGATGCAGAAATATATATACACACACAAATATATATATATATATATATATATATATATATATATATATATATATTATATATTATAATGAATTAGTAAACACGATACTTGAGAAACAGACATGTAACTCGTTCCAAGAAGTCTTTAAATAATTATTTTTAAAATACAAGTTATGTTAATTATCGTATTACTTTCAATACACTGGCAATCTTAATGGAATGATGTTATTTATCGATGGAATGAAAATTGTTTTTCAACTAGAATTTCTTACTGTTTGTTTTAAAGAATTTTAAGATGATGTTAAAATTTTCTACGCAAATAAATAATTAAAAATTTGGTAGTTACTTTATTCATTAAGGCATTCCAGTAACCTTAGGTTAAAGCTATGGAATTCAAATTAGAGATTCCCTATTCCTTCTCTTTCCTATTTGATATTTCGTGACTCATCTAGTTGACCTTGATAGAGAATTCAGACTCCGACGATCATGGTGGGGCAGTATAATGAACGACTTGTAACGGATCACACATAATGATAATTTTGATTTCCATGTTTTAGATTTTAAATTATAACACACTGATATTGAGACAAACCTAGTCTCGAAACGTTTGTAAAATTATTATTTAATAAATTAGTGCAAAAAAGAGTGTTGCTTGTTCATATTTCTAAATTAATATATATATATATATATATATATATATATATCCATCGCCATTAAGTCTGGTGTCCCACAACTCCTCTGGTGGACAGGTTTTGCCTCGAGAAATTCAAATTCTTCTAGGCTGATAGAAACCGCGAGTTTGTAGGCCACCGGCAAGCAATTCTCATTTCTAAATGGGATCAGTTATCAATGTTTTATTTTATTTTTTCGCGGATTCTGTAGAAAAACACAACGTCCGATGCAGGATTGCAAAACTGGTTTATGAATAAAATAACATGGTGTATTTTTATAACACGCTGTAACATATTTTATTCCAATACACGCGGGAGATGGACACAAATACTACAATTTGGAAGATTTGAACTTTATTGTTATTACAATTTATACTATGGATTAAGTTGATTGTATCCATAATCAGAGTCTTAATTTTGTTTATGCACGTGATCTTTCCCAGTCTTCGTATTTCGTATTCAATTTTATTAATTACATTTCGACTTTTATGATCAATTAAGTGTAATTAATTGTTTGTATTATGGCCGGTCATAAAATTTTAGTAGGTTTTTAAGTAAATTGAAAAAAGGTAAATAAGTAAATTAATAACATGCATGTAAATAACTAACATGAATGATTTACATTTTGTATCCAATTCGATTAACGGTGGTTGAATTTTTATATAATTTATATTGATCATTTCTAATAAGTTCAATGAGCTTAAAGAGACGATGAACTTAGGCTTAATAAATAAATGCACAACAAAATTATCTAGAAATACTATTGATATCAATTTTATATCAATGACGTTCTTGAGAAAATCTAATGCTAACGACCGATGAGTTACATTTGTTGCTCATAATAATCTATTATATGTCTCTATCAAAGAGAAAATAGTAACTGAATTATATATATATATATATATATATATATATATATATTACATTATATTCAATGTGGAGCATAGATATATTTTATTATCGATGCAGAGCAATTTATTTTAATTTATATTGCTGCGCTAATTGAATAAAAGTTAACATGTACATATAGAGAAATATATTATTTTACTAGCGCAAAAATATTAACAGTTATTAATATTTATATCTACGTGTTTACGTCATAAAAATATTTATTTTATCACATTTCGGTTATGGCAACATGTACTGTTCTTTCTTTATATTATTCTTTTAGAAGCTTAAAGTGGCACTTAATAAAAATCAATATTGCCCTTTATCTTTACCCATCGCCACAAAAGCATACCCAAAAATTAATTTACTTCAAACTGGCTATAGAAAATATATTCTATTAAAAAGCAATTAATTTCAGAAACCGGTAATAGCAGTCGCGAATGTAATTTAATGAAGAAAGAAAATCCGCAAGAATAATCCCAAACTGCCTTTATGAAATTAAATATAGATCTAATACTGTAAACTCTTGCTATGATATTTAAATTTAAAATTATGAATAATAATCTCTTTATATTTAAATATCTTCAGGCCCAAAGCGTAGCTCTCGTAAGAGACAAAATTAGGTCATTGATTAAATTTTGGGTTCAGTCTACTATGTAATTAATGAATTTCAAAATTAAGTAGAGGACTAATACATAATTTAATAGTAATTGATTATAGCTCTCGTATTCGTCATTACATAAAACTATTTTAATTTTAATCGCCTGACTTAAATTAAAACAATTTTCAATAGATTCATCAATTATCTTCAAATTAAATTTTGCTACTTCTATTATTATTAAGATAGAGTAAATAAATCGATGATTCATCGAAGAAATGTCATTATACTTGTACTACATGTATAAAATAAGACATGGCATCATCGTTCCTTTATTAACCGCAATAAAATTAAAGATTTCTAATGCATTCTTGAGTCAGGACAGAGATGCACTTGCAATAAATCCAAATACCAAATAGTAATAATTGATAATAGTAATAGTAATTTTATTCATTTTAAACGTGATAATCTGGACACTGAACTAAACTTCTTCTATTTAGCCTTCTTTTTTAAAACAAAATTATTGTAGGTAAGTAACTTTCAGTAATTTTGAAGTACTAATTTTAAAAATATTTTGAAATAAACACTCCCTAAAAATTCGATCACACATTCACCAAAACATTTTTGTTCAAGATTCTTTTTATAACTCAACTGGATTATGTCTTTAAACGATATAAAATTAATTTTGAATGTGTTTTTTATCCGAATTCATCCAAAATATCACTTATGAATATACAATAAACAGAATGAAGGCCTCAATTCTCCCTTACACATTTTTACGATATGATCCAATCTGTTCCGGTACACAATATTTCCAACTGGATGACTACAATTTGCTACCGTCCCTTAACTTAAATCTTTTACAAAGTTGTGCAAAGGATTTATAATGGTCGAACAAGATAGAAAATAGAGTCTTGCACTAACAATTTGCCCGAAGGCGAGTCTGGTAACGACGAAAACTAACTGCACTTTGCCATTATTATTACTTTAGCATTACAGCTCGGCCGTCCTGCATTCAACACTTTGTCGCCGCGTGCTACGTCGATTTAGTGATGAGAAAGGAAGATAAGACCAGCTTTGGTTTCGCAAAGATATTAGATTTATTAAAGTACTTGAAGGGAACTTTGTCCTTGTAGATCTGGACTAGAACATTATTTATAGAAAAGAGACTAAACAACCGAAAGCACTCCAGAAACTGAATCCAAACTTGAGGTCTGCAAGCCAGTATCTCCTTAGCCTTCATGAGATTAGAATACTATAGTAGTATTACATTGCACTGGTCGCCAATTTCTGTACTATAGTTCTTGATAACGACTTTGATGAAATGAGCATCCAAGTCTTGGTAGATCATTTACCAAGGAGCAAATTAAATATACCAAGTAGCATCAACTATAGCCCTCGGGATTTTGTTAGCCTTCAAATATCAATATTGAGATTAGAATACTATAGTAGTATTACTTTGCACCGGTTGCCAATTTCCAAGCCTTGGTGGATCATTTAACAAGCAGCAGATTCAATATACCAAGTAGCATCTACTACAGCCGACAGGATTTGGTCAGCCTTCAAATATCAATATTGAGATTAGAATACTGTAGTAGTATAACACTGCACTGGTTGCCAATTTTTGTACTATAGTTCTTGATAACGACTTTGATGAAATGAGCATCCAAGTCTTAGTGGATCATTGACCAAGGAGCAGATTAAATATACCAAGGAGCATCAACTACAGCCCTCAGGGTTTTGTTAGCCTTCAAATATTTCATGTATGTTACAACAATGTCGAACCTTCTATCGAATTTCTATCCCCATCACCATTGGAAATGTACCGAAGAATTATAATCTTCGCATGTAGAATTGCATCGTCATAAAATTAGATGTAGAGGTTGGGGCAATTGAGTGGCAAATTATTACACTTTACATACAATAGCTATATGGTACTAAAAGTACAGTAACTTCATATTCTGTTTCAAATTAAAGATGGAGAATGATCATAGGAATAAATTTGAATTTAATTTAATAGCTTTTTTAAAAAAAAAACATGTAAAGTCTATTATCTTAATGGACCAACTGCATTAATAAGTTTTATGAAGTTAATCAGATTTTGCCATGTGAGAATGTGTTTTCGAGTTGGCAAGCAAAATAAAAGCTTTTTTATTTTAAAACGCTTATTTATAAAATCACAAATAGGTCAAGGCATTTAAAATATTATAAATTCGCAGATTTATAGGATTGTGTGTTTTAATTAATTTTGGCAAAAAATCTTTCTATACCATTTTCTGACATCAAGGTTGTATAAAATGGATAATGTATATCTTGGCAAGTATTGTAAGAACTCCTGAACTTGGCTGGCGTTCAATTTTATGAGAGATAATGCCATTTTTAATCGAATAATCCACTGAAAAATTACACATTATATAAATAAATATATATGTTATTATATACATGTGTGTAAATGTGGTACAAAAATAATATTTTACCAAACTGAAAAAACTATAAAAAATAAAATAAAATAGTAACCTATTTCACAAAAAATTGAACTATACACTATAATAAAAACTTATTAACAATAGAACATCCAAATAAATCATCCAGAAAAATAAGACTGTGTCAATAATCTAATCATCAAATTTTTGGGAATACCAAAGAAATAGACAACTGACAGACCAATTATTTTTTCATTAAGTGATTTCGTCTTCTTTTTGGCACATCGTTGGAACCTAACGATCTTTAAATAAATGGCATGTCTGCCATTCCTGCGAGTTTAAATTACACCGAAGTTCTGTTTTTAACGACCAACTATCAATTTTAGAGTAGTAAAAATATGTCATTCACGAAATCGTCGCTTTTAGTAGTGGATAGACATTCCGAAAACGAGAATGTGGTGATTAATGAAAAATTAATTAATTTTATATTGATTTATAGATAAATGAGAAAAAAACTGTAGACATATGCATTTATATCTGGATGTGTTAGAATTGTTTATGTTGATGTTAAAATGTATGAATAGAATCTTAGAGGGCAACTTGAAACTAATTTTTTGCTGCTATTTGTTATACAATCAGTATGCCAAAATGTTCAGAAACCTTCAAATTTTCATTTTCGATTGTTGGACGATTACTATAACTTGCCCCTCGGGAAGTTAATAAAAAATTTAAAACAATGCAACAATGTACGTACGAGTATGTCTGTTTCTACAGTCGAAGTTCAAATGCACGAATTCATTTATCCAACATAGTCGTATGCACATTAAGTTTTTGCTCCGTTATTTATTCAAATATAATAATATCTTCTCCGTCTTTAAGATTCTAGATACGAAATGAAATGAATAACAGTAAGTATTAACGGTAAAAATCAGACTCAAATCGCTGACACATACGCACATACTCTTATTCGTATTTTTTTCCTCTACTTGGGAAAGAATTTAAATGAAGCGAAGCAACAATAACAAATCGCCTTTATTGCAAACGTATTGTTTAATAATATCATCTATATGATTAAATATTTTAATGCAGACAATGACATCGGTTTTCTCACGATTCGAAATTGTTTTAGTATGGTCTTCAAAGCGGACATTCGTATGTGTACAAAACATAGAAATTTTATTCCCCTCATAGATTATATATGTCTATTACCGAAATCAGTAGAGCGCGACATTACAAACGACAATGCTGAAATGCTGTACTTTGTGACTGCTCGTTTTTCCGTCTGTTTTATTACAGTTATATAAATAATACTACCTTGGCATACGCAAATTAAGCCAGGCAAAAATCCATTCATATTTTAAATGAGTTGATATCATTATTTCAATAGTGGGAACTGAAATGTAACCCCAAACTTTGGACTCTAATTTCTCGAACTGCACCAACTTGATGTCTTTCTGTCTTTATTTTGCAGCAACCAGATAGTTTTAATATGACTGGATCCCTCAGTCGGCTTTCTAATTGGGATATTGCAGCAGTGTCTAGAAAGGCTATTTGCACTAGGAAATATATTACTATCTATATTTACAAGTGGAACTGATTTGACTACTGCTTGACATCAGACTACCTGAACTTGGAACCCATGGATACAACCACTAACCCTCGTGGAACCAGGTATTTGAATCTAAAATCGAAGCTTTAATGTAAACCATCAAAAGTATTTATATAATCCCAAGCCAAACTTGCAGGATAATTAAGATTTAAAATTAGTACAATTAAACATCTATAAAAATATTGATGTAAAATGCAAATAAAAAATTTTCCCAATTTTTTTATACAATTTAGTAAAAATATTAAATAAATTATGAATCTCCCTAAATTTAGGTCTTTGTAAATTGTTATAGTTATAAATTATGAATCTCCCTAAATTTAGGTCTTTGTAAATTGTTATAGTAGCTTATATATCAATTCTTCTTCTATTATAATTGAATCGTTTACCGTTTTTCTAAAAATATTCAGTTTGGTATTTTTAACAAATTGTACTTAGCATTTGTTGTTTTGGTAAATTCAGAAATGGTTATTAGAAGACAACCCAATAGTATCCAGTTGTGATATATCTTTAGAATACTTAATTAGAATTTTTGACTTAATTATTTTTGCAATGCCCGAAAGTCAATTTTTGCTTGCAATCAGATTTTATATCTATAATTCTCAAGTAAAAATCTGATATCACTACTGATTGATATCAAGTCTATGTCAGAACCAATGCTAATTTATGATCTCCATATACCATTTCTGCTGCAATTTTAGCTTGATTTACCGTAATGTAAAGTCGTAATTGTATTATGACATTTATGGGATAGTTACAGCATAGCTTTGTTTGTACAACCGAAAAAGCACTTGTATCAGAAAATACGTTTTCTACGCCATGAGCATGAACATGAATATATAAACATCTTCTCGAGTAACTGAAAAAATAAAATTATATAGGTCCCAAGAGAAGAAAAGTCTACACTCCAAAGCAGAGATTGACAACATGCTGGGATAAAAAAAATGTCAATCAGCAAGCAATGAGATACAAAAACTCTTGGTTAAAGCATCATCAAAATTTAAGCATATTTTACAATATTATTACCATATGAATAAAGTTGAAAAATTTTCTGGTAGGAAATTATAGTCTATATCGTTTCCCCCATATTGTCAGCTACTGCTCTACGGTATAAATATAGTCCAGTATATAGGTTCCTTGAAAACAGTGCGTAAAATAAATTCTATGTAATGGGATCTTGATATATTTGTTGTTTTTACACTCTCGCTCGAGCAACGTCTTGGGAGTTCTGAAAATTATTACCGTTTGTGCAGCTAAAAGGATTTACAAAGGCTCTAATTTTCTGCTTTGCTTCGGTAATTTAATATATTGCTTCAAAAAGGTAATTTACCTTTCGCTTGCATACCCATTAATTTAAATCATTCATCAGTGTTATAACGTTAAATAATGAAAAGATTCTACTTCTTGCCTCACATCACAAATTTCTAAAGTTTTCAATTATTCGGCAGTCATTTTACAAGAAGTAGTTTCAGTTTACGCCTTTGGGCATATAAACTTCTTGTTCATATCCTCAAAGAAGACATTTAGCAAAGAAAGAAATGCGGGAACAACATCTTACATCGTGTAAACTTTTCGCAAAGTACTCTGGTAATAAAAAGTTGTAGTCTTAGCAACTCGAATAGGAACTTGGGGAAAAAACAAACCTACATATGTGATAATTATTTATGAAGGAATAATAGACCCAGTAAAAAATAATCAAATTAATTACACGTATTCTAAAAATCAAAATTTGTAAAAAAGATCATGCAATTAAAATTTTTAAATGATATCTATTTCTAATTAAATAAAATCATTTTACCACGTTTAAGCTTTAGAGGGAATTCCCGTAACGCCGGACGACACCAAGCACCGGACACTCTATTTAACACGTATTATTTAAGCGAGTATAAATCTTTAGAAAAGATTGCGGTTTTGTTAATTTAGTTTGATTTCTAACTTTGTTATCTAACATAAATCATAATTTGATAAACATTTCGTAAAATGTTTTTTGATTTATTTATAAATAACCTTAGGTGTCCGCCACTAGAAGACTTCCCCCTACTTTTCTAACTTTAGAAGTAATAACTAGAAGAAAATTACTATTGTTGTGTCTCAATTTCTGTGGGCGTTAACGCTTTAGCGTGCTAATTCACTTTTGATTAAAATCATTAGAGACGTGTAATACCATTAAACGAACTCGTTACGAAAACTTGATTAGGTGCGAATTGCGCAATAGAACACCTACGTTTTTGCGAACTGCCGGTAAATGAATCGGTTGTAATTTACTTGAATTTTACAAATTAATTGAAAGTTTTTGATTTATAAAACAGTGGCCTTTAGTAACCAGATTCTAGACAATATAACAACATTTATTGCTCGGCCAGTACACAAATTCTCATGACCGTAATGGCCTATTGAATAGGTAATGGAATTCACGTTTGAAGTCTCCAACTTGATGTTGAAATATGCAAGTTAGCTAGCAATTAAATTAGGAATGCATTCCGGATTCATACCATCGGTTATATATCAAACATACTAAACAACGATTTATTAAACTAATATAATAAAATATTCATCAAAGCTCATGCTAGTACACGAAATCGTCTTTTTTGGATAGTTTTATCCTGCGTGCACGAAACCCCACATTTACGAGTTCGGTGACCTAGTTTCCGGGCCTGTTTCGAATTTCATGAACAGTGTGCCGAAGCACTGCGGATAATTTCGGCTTAATATACGGCCGAACTTGTTATTTTGCTTGTTTTCACGAAAAGTACCATATGTTGGTATTGGATTTAGCAAATGTGCAATATGTTTCAAAACAACTTAACTTTTGTTAATATTGTGATAATTAACTTATACGATTGAAGTCTCAATTATAAATTAGGCATGTTGCGATATATATTTCCGGCTGGACACAGGACCTCTATGTCTATCACAAGCTCTCATTCTCTCTCTGGACATCAAAAGGAACACTTAACCTTATAATAATCTTTAATGAAGTACATATCTCTATTCTGTAACTGTAATAAATCTATAAAACTTGTATTGTGTTTTAAAATACCAAAAATTACCTCCATCGCTGAAGGCAAACTTTAACAAGGGTTAGGCAAGAATTGTTCCATTTTATAAATTACAGCTACAACCCAACATCAATCTATAAATCTGCCGAATTATGATTAAATAATAATCATGAGTGTGCCAAGATCCCAAAATGTTCTAACTTCCTACCAGCATCCAGGGATGAAAAACTTCCCACAAAATCGTTCACCACGTATGTCGTAATATGGTACGCGCTAGTCCTTCAGTCCATATCGCGTGCCGGTATGTCTCCGTTGGGAGTAATTGGCTTGAGACAACCTACACTGTACCAGTAGTCGAAGACATGGTGACATTTCTACTCAAAATAACTTGGAAATAAAATTTCTGCTGGAATCTTAAGTCTTGGTTGTATTACTCACTAAATTAAACAATGAGAGAGAGACAAACCGTTAGAATGGCTTCTAGGAAGCTGAGTTTGTTAACGAATATCAGAACAGATCATAGGACTGTTAAATTCTGATCGCTGATTAGATGTACAAACAAACAAATAACTGCTCCAGATATTCATAACATTTGTTATCATTTCATGAAATGTAACAGCATTCAGTCAATACTAAAATTTCATGGTACCATTATAATTAAGCTGTGTGTCAAATTTTCAATATCTCTTGTCGTGATTTCACCTGATGAGAATTACTATTACTATTATTATCTATTATATAAAAATAAGTCGGGTTTTCCTTCCTGACGATATAACTTCAGAACGCACGAACCAATTTCGACGATTTTGCATTCGTTGGAAAGGTCTCGGACTCCGTGAGGTTAATAGCAAAGAAAATTGAAGAAAGGTTTCAACAGAAAAGCGAAAAACATATTTTTCTTTTTTTACATACTACTATAAACTAATATTTTTTGTTTGACTGCTACTCATTTGTTTGACAGCTACTCATTGTTCTCTGCTCAGTTAATTTCATGTGACAAACTGACATTGTTTTCACTGTGAAATTGGACAAAAAAATAAGTTATTCGTTTCCTAACATTTCAATTGGAAACCATCAAATCAATCACGTATATGGTGCAAATTTTTATTCAATTTCAACAGCAGGCAATTTTTTTCTTCATCTTTTAATCACCAAACGGAATGTTACATAAAATGAAACCATCTGGTGGTGAAACGGAGTTCGCCCGGTATGCTAGTATTGAATAAAATTTTCCCTAGCTATCCCTTTACACAGCGGTTGTTTTCTCCCAGAAAGATACTAGATGTGCAAATGGAGCGCATGGAGACATCGAGCGTCCGAAAAAAAATGATGTCATCATTTCCTGAACTGCGAAATTGCTTTGCCGCGTCGTCAATGAAATAATTTATGGAACAAACAAGCAGAACAATCCAAAGCCAGAATCTAGGACTGGCCTTCAATAAATTTTTATCTATGTAATAAGGTATTTTGGGAGTAATTCAATCTTAGAAACCCACTCGACCTTCCTGCTAAAGAACGCTTCACCACGTTTATTACATGATTTTCTGACTTCTCGTTAAGTTGGGTTGGGTAATAAAAATATGAATATTTTGCCTCGGCATAAAAATGTACACATACCCAAATCCATATAGACAAATGGCTTCAGAATTAATTTTGTCCATGATTCATTGGTAATATAAAAAACAATAATAAAAGCATTTAATCATAATTTATAAAATTAAATTGGACAGGTTTTTTCAGGTGGATTTTTTAAGTTCAATTGTATATTGAACAAAGTTAAGAAACCTTTCTGTATATATTTATACTTGTATCTGGTCTATGGTTCAGTAGGTCACAAAGTTGTTAGTTTTATCGCATCCATTCGTGGTGCTAAAATAGTGAACATAAACTGCAAAATGCATTAGTCTTAATGGATTATACTATTATATATATATATATATATATAAATGTATATAGGACAAATTCTTAACTTGGCAGTTGAACGTCAACATCCGTTTCAAGTGTAATATTAAATTCAATTGTGAAAAAGGTACGGCCGTCTAATATCTTAAGAGATTCCAGACAGGAATAAAACAACATGATATGCATCTTTGATTTTTTACGTATTTATAAAATAAATAATAATAGATAAAAGAATTTTTGCTCCAAATTAATTACATGTGAATCCACATTACATTAATAAAAGGAACGCGATGCCTATAAATAATAGAATACCATGAAAATCTTTTCACTAGAAATTTGTCATGTATGCTGAACTAAAATTTCATAGTATGTCAGTATAATCATGATTTCGTAATAGATTTTCTTACGGAAATGCAATTTCAAAAATAATTTCTTATAATGCAATTTCATTGATTTAAATTTTCAATATAGCATTACTGAAGTTAACGTGACTAAAGATCATATAGAAGCAAATTGCACCGCGATCTGAGAAAAGAAATCATTAAATCATTATGTAATCATGAGTCACAAACAGTTGTTCTAACAATAAACCAAAGATTGCAAAAATTAGTCACAGTAAAATAATGACAGAAAGATTATGGGCTGTGTTAGAAATCAGAATCGTATTGTAATGGAATCCTTTCACTTAATATTTTTATGCATAAAATGGTTTTAATAGTCCAAGAGAGGACAGTAAACTATAAAGACCAAATTGTGATAAAACAATCAAACTCAGTTATAAAATGGAATTGTTGCTATTGGAATTGGTACGTCAAAAAATGCTTCTTTAATTTTTTTTTATTCAAATAATATAATACAAAAATCTCATTATTGTTATGAATGTTACATAAAAGCATTTGATATTCAGAAGATTCGGACCAAGAAATTTCTATAAATATTGTAGGCATTGTTATGCACTCTCCTCATTTTGGATCAACGTTCTCATTGTTGCCCTTTCTCTACCTAATCTTTTGTTAGAAGTACAAATGCATAGCAGATACTTTAGAAAGTATCAGACTCCAGTCGATTTTTCAGTTAATTATAACTATTGTTACCAATTAAATTAATTCTAATTACTTTCAGTCTCCATTGTGATGTCGGAGCTAATTATGTTCACAAAAGCTTATCAAAGTAATAAAAATTAGTAACAGTTGATAACAAAATTCTAATACGTATTTATCAGTTGCAAATCGTAATTAACAAAGCCTTGAATACATTGATAATCTAGAAACAAAATTTTGGTGGTCAAGTTTATCTACATGATGACCTTAGTAAAACAGTGTGTCAAAGGAAGTGTGATTCAGAGTAATTGAATAATATAGCATATTATTTGTCACATTCTAAGAAGAACATTCAGATTTATAGAGTAATAAAAATTAAACTTTTGAGTTATGTCTAATAATGTTACAGGGCAGGACTGATATTTAAGGGGGTATTCTAATATAGAAATTCAAAAAAATCATTTTTTTTATTTCATATTTTCAAAGTTTAACTATCTAAGAATATGGGTACGAGAAGGTTTTTGAAAATTTGAATTATTTTCGGAGATATTAGCATTTTACTGACTGGGTCTCCATACTGGTTTGGCTTCACGCAAAACTTTAAATGCGTTTTTCTCAGAACAGACTTTTTCAGTAATGTTGACACGATTTCTCGAGTTTTAATCGACTGATTCACTTGAAATATTCAGAGAGTCTTGTTTATAGACCTATCCATAGCCCGAACTAGGATTATCCCCGAATTCCAATTTTTACTATTTTTAAAAAATACGAGAAAATCAAAAAAACACTTTAAAAAACACAGTAAAAAAACACTTTTTTTTTTCAAACAGTCGCCAATTTGTAAAACAAAATTTTTTACTCATCGCTAGTTCGGGCGATTGCGACATCATTGTAGATTAATAATATTTTTATTTTTTGCATTTTCAATGGCTGAAGGAGGGCTGAAATCATGTCAAGACTGAGGTGCCAATTTTTTGAGACCACCCACTTCATCAGCTGTCAGTTTTTCAATTTTCAACTTTTAAATTTTTTAATTTTTGTTTTGTATTTTAATAATATTATTAAACAAGTGGTAAAAAATGGATAGTAAAAACAATGATTGCTTTCTTTTGCGACACTTTAAAAATGACCTAAAATTCATCTAGAATACCCCCTTAACTTACCTGTTATTCGTTCATCTACATATTTCCCTTGTTCAGCAGATTAATTTAGAATGAAGTTTTATACCTGCAATTTTCTAAATGCCAATTTCGCAATCAAGCATAATCTACTCAACATCTATATGCAATTATTGCAAACAATCTGCAGAACCTTTTGCCATTTACGTGTTCATACCCAAACGATGCATTTGCACGAATATTACTTGCCAACAAGAAAAAAATGGCTCAGACAAGGAAAATTATATGTTTGATTTTCTTAGAATTTCCAACCCCTATATCGAAGCATTTTCTGCATGAGAATTACAGTGAACCCTAAATGTAAATGTTGATGTCATATCGATCGCGACCCCGAATGAACGCGCTTGAATGAGGAAGGACACGCACAACCTCATAGGATTTACAATCGAGGGTTGTTATAGTTTGATCATGGCTTTGGGAAGGGATGAAGTGCACACTAATGCACACACATGTGTTTAATTCCTATGGATATAATAAAAATATAAGCAGATAATAAATTTAGTAATAAATTTTTTAAAATTAGACCAAATCACAATTACTACCGTTATTATGATATAATTTATAATTACATATCAGGCACATCAATTAAAAGTAATAAATAAGAATATAATAAATTGTAAATCAATCAATCAATTTTATAATTTTATTTTTTTTTTTAAATTAGTTTTAATAAATTTAGATTTCATTTCTAAAATTACTAAACAGATACTAAATTAAAAATGATTTAGCTATTTAGTAACAAAATTTTTGAACTAGACAAAATCACAATTACTACCGTTATTATGATGTTGCAATTTGTAATTACTTATCAAACGCATTAATTGAAAAAAATGAATATAATAAGTTGTAAATTAATTAATCAATTCTCTAAATTTAATTTCGTAATATTAATTTTAATCAATTTAGATTATTATTCATTTTTAAAATTATAACAATAGATAAAATTATTGAAGTCGAAAAAAAATTGAATAAAAAAACTACAATCGTAAGAAGAAAAACATTAATTGATTTTATAATTTATCAAAAATACTGGCAAGCACATAAATAAAATAATTATGAAATTAATTATTTTAATCTCTATAGATTTCAGTGGACAAATAATAAAAGTAGATACATGTACAAAAATCGTATAATGTTTGACTATTGTAGTAATAAAATTCCTAAAAATAAACAAAATTACGACTATTAACGTTATTATTATAATTAATTTTTACATTTAAATCGCATCAACTGAAAAAATACTGACACATAAATAATAATAAATGGTAGTCTGCCCGAAGGCAGGTCCATGGTGTGAGAGCCATCACAAACAAATGATTTCTTTACCCTTCATCCCATTACCACTTAAATATACATATAAATATAGAAAAATGTATTAATTTTATTATTTAATTTATGTAGATTTTGTTTGAAAAATAATAAAACTTAATAAATAAGCAGAAAACGTATAACACTTGAATTTATCAGTAAAAAAATCCTAAAACGAAATAAACGTTGACTTTATTATTATAATACTGGCTACAAATAAATTTATATAAATTATTTTAATTTATATAAATTTCGTTTGAAGAATGATAAATATAGGTAAATATACAGAATATACTGAAATCAAATATTTGGCAATTTTAGCAAAAAAAATCCTAAAACTGAATTAATAACATCGTTATTATTGTAATTCTAGGTGCTGTAAAAATTACCTAGACATAAAAAAATTCAAATTCATTATATGATTTTTCGAACAAAAATTTTATTTTACGTTATTTATTACTTCTATAATTTCTTATGCTAATAATATGTTATGTTATTAGAGATACTTAAATCACTGAAAAAAACCTTTAATCAATGTCAAGATGTGTTCTATTAACCAATGAAATAATCTTTAGCCTAGTTAAACATCAAGATACGCCAGTATTGTTATTACAATCTATCCATCATTATTTTTTTACATCACATTTTCTGCATTGCATATAACGCTAGTATATTATTTATTGTCTATGAAACCCAATTAGATTTTTTTAATTATATATTTCTTATCCAACTATAATGTATTCTTTTCCATCATCGTAAATCATGACAATACAGAATACTCAATTTGAAAGATAGTCGTAATCGTAGAAAATATAATTCAAATAAAATGTTTATAACGGTTTTGGTCTTAACATGTAGTTACGAGATTAGCAATAAATAAATAAGGACAATAAACTTGAGTGATTCATCATATCAACATTAACGTATTCCATTAACTTTTTTTCATTAACATTATTAAATTCATGAACAAATTGATTCAGTTGAGCAATGATTGTAAAAAAGAATTTTCTCGCCAGTAAAATGACCAGTCACAGAATGTATCATAAAATTTAGTACCAGAAGGCATACATGCAGAAATATAAAGGAGCAATTTAAAAGGGTGATTATAATCCTACAATAAACGCAAATGAACGACCCTTTGAAAACTGCCCGCCATCGTGGAGACTTTCGATTTACACGATATCAAGATAGGAAAATGGTACTTCATAATAATTACGCTTTAAAAATAAATTTTCTTTGCTGTTACACAGTAATTTATATCAGGGTTGGAAATTATGGTATTCATTAATAATTAATAGAATTTATAGATCAAAGGAAACTTTTTTCTTGTGCATTTAATTTGCACCCAACTGTTGATGAATTATTAAAATTTCACTGAATAGAATGAATACTATATAAATATATCTGATAATATATAAAGAGGCACTTTACTGCCTCGATATCTCACGAAGATTATCTTCAGTGAATCACAAATTCCGAGGGAGCCCCCGAATCCCTTTTTGCAAGCGTTTAAAGTTACAATTTAAAATCCTATTATTAAATCCTATGAACAACATTTGCATGTGAAACACAACATATACAAATCATTACTATTATAACTACCAGAAATGTTTAACGAAAAGTATACATATTTTAGCACGTAGATCCGTTTTACTCAGACTGTGTCTAAAAATAATCATCTCAGCTTGTTTGAAACAAAATAAATATTTGCAAAAAACATAAACATATGCATTAAGAGCTCTTAATAAGATGGGCCAAAGTATAAGTAAAAATAATATTTTTAATTTGAAACGCAAAATTTGATTTTAAACACATCCAAGTATTGATTGATGTTAACCAAATACTTCCTCAGATAGATGTACAAAAATCGTGTAAAGTGCCAATAAAAACTACTTCTTATAAATCTTTTTATTTCCTTCCCTACTTTTGCTTTATTGAAATATTTTCATGTCGGAATACGTGACGTGAATTTCTGATCGAGGAACCAAATAGAAAATAACAAATTCTTTGGGAATGGTATTGATAAATCAAAATAAACAAAGATCGACGGTACTATATATCAGCCAATTATCTTAAAACAAGAAATTGTAAATATTTTGAATTATTAATATAACTGTTGATAAGCAAATTGCCATAACTTTTGATAGCCGTTACAAGCGATAATATTAAATCCAGACTTATTTTGCAATAACAAGACGAAGTATATGACGATTGGGAATATCAGTTTTAAGACATTTAAATTCTTTATATATTCAATTTTAAAACATTCATAATAAATATATCATGAAAATATTCCACTAGTACTATATTTATATAATGTCGATTAGACGAAGTTTTATTGAATACTTTTATATAAACTGCAATCCACTTCAAAACGACTAGCTATTCATGGAAATATAGCTATTCTTAGAAATTTTATCGTTGCAGTCATTTTTATAAAGCTTGCATAATTCACATATGTTATAAAAATGGACTTCAAAAGAAATCAATAAATTTTAGTGTCAGTAGATATTACATAAAGTTGGCGAATATTTTTATGGACACTGATAAATTTATGCTAAAGAGAGTTCTCTAGAAATCTTTCAAGTAGCTTTATGGAGCAAAACTGTAGTAGATAATATCGCTTGTCACCTTGAGAGATGTCTCCCCAAAATCAAAAACCCTAGATTTCCCAAAACTAGACAAAAACAGGTCGAAATCAGGACGCGTGTGATCGCCTCACGCAAGTCTGCGCATAGGACTAACCGCACTCCGGTAGATAATTGAATTAGGGAAGACACGACCACGTTGCGTGGCTAAATACGCAAAAACACCCCAATTTGGGAATGATGGAAAAAGTCAAACATGGAAGGGCACCAAATTTTAAAAAAATGTAAAAAAAAATCTTGGAAACATTAGAAAATTTATTGAAAATTCTAGATCTAGAATATCCAAATCTGTTGTTTGAAGTTAAACTGTTTTCTGTTAATTACGACGTTGATTGGTAAACCAGCCCAAAAGTTTGACCTTTAGTAGTTGAGACGCATGTACTTAGGTACAGTCATGCCCTCACACTTGTAATCATAATTATATAAATTAAATAAGATAAAAGTGCATCCTGTTTCATTCGCGTAGTTAGTTGGTTTAGTTTCCACAGGTAATTACAGGGTGTTCATAGAAGTCGGGTTAAGGAGTTAGACTAACCCTTTCGTAATAAGGATGCAATGCTAAAATATAATATTTGGAAGGCGTTGCAACACCCAAGAAGAGCACATCGACCTTTACTCGTCACAATATTCAAACAGAATATTAAGATCCATAATCTCAAGAAAAAATCTGATATCATACTGCTCGATATTGAACTGTTCAAAGTTGAAATCGAATCAGAAACTAGTGGATTCTAATTGACTAGTGGTCAAACATGATATAAAATTGCAACAAGCTATTTTCTGTTGATTACGACGTTAATTGACGATTTGGGCCATCTTCTTATAATATCCAAACAGAATATCAAGATCCATAATATCAAGTGAAAATCTGATATCATACTGCTTGATATTGAGCTGTCGGAAGTTGGAATCGAACCAGAAACTAGTGGATCCTATTTGACTCGTGGTCAAACATGATATAAAATTGCAATTAGACAAGTATAATCATAGCAACAGATTTGGAAATTTTGAACCTTTTAGTTTCCAATCAATATTCTGATGTTTCCAGGAAGTTTTTGTATTCATTTTTTTAAGCCTTGCGTTGATTCAATTAAAGTACCTACAGAGCTTACAGCAAATAATTAAGTTTCCAAAAAATAAATGTTTCCACTTTTAGCATTTGCAAGATGAGCAACTACAAGTGACCCAACCTAAATCATGTTACAAATAAAAATATATATACTCTTGATTTAATATTATAAGTATTTTATTACCTATCTCGAAGAAGTATGGAAAGCACTGATAAAAATAACCCAGTGGTAGCAAGTTTTATTGTTGTCGACATTACCTGTCTTGTGAAAGAATTTATAGTCGGAAACGCATGGCCAAATTAAATACAATTTATTTGCCATTACTTCAATTGCGTTTTGGATAAATGTGCTTTTAGTAAAAGAAGCACTCACAATATTGTATTGATGTCAAAGAATTGATCTTAGGAAATAGATCTCAACCAGGTATATAAATAATTTAAAACCGGTAAAGGTATTTTCTAAAAAATCTTATATATTAAGTTTCTGGTAATAATCCTCCACCTTTACTCGTCATTTATTGAAAATATGCAAAAATCCGATACAAAAGTAACAAAATTAAGTGTTAGTGGTTCTAAAATTGTATCACCTTCCTATTAGTATGTAGCGAATCATTCTTTCAATATTAATTTTATGTATCGAATAGATAAAAATATATAACAAATAAAAATTATTTCAGTTATTCACATTAGTATGATAGGTACTATCTTATCAAAGTTTCGCAATATCAAACTCTATCTCAATTTGGTATGTGCAATAGCATTCGCAGGATTTTAAAAGAAAAGTTTGCAGGACATCTCTTGCTGTAACATTTCAAAATCTTATTAAAACTTTTGTCGTTATATGGTATAATGTACCTCGTAAAAAATGGACGAGTTAATTTAATTTAAGAAAGATAGTACTTATGCATTCTTTTAACTGAAAAATTGGATTAAATAGTAATGGAAATGATGCAACCTGGTAAGAAATTGATACAAGTCATTATTAGAATATGAAAAAGTTCAGTATTTTATTACTTTTAGTATTGGAAATAGGGGAAATTGATGTTGCTAAAAATGCTTTCAAGTTCAGGATGAAGTATTTATTTTAACGAATACTCTACAATTGCCTAAATTGTATCATTTTGGTTATTGATTACGGTCTGGATGGTTATATTTTATTTATAGGAAATTTTGCTACAGGTGTCATCTGTGTATTTGTAGTAGTTATCAGGTAAATAGTATATCAGATAATGCGATAAATGTTTACTAATGTATCGTTACATTAGCCGGCGCGGCATTCCTTAATGACTCAATTTAGCCTTGAATGCAAAATGCGCAGCTCACATTTGATACTTGGAAGATGACAATAAATATGAACTTATTCAATGAACATGATCATTAAAATCGACTTATAAACATCCTTAATTGGTATTTTCAATGAACATTTTTATTGCATTTCATTATTGTTAAAACATCTGTGATAAATGTTATTATTGTTAAATGTTCTTAAATCATTTATAAGAGAAATTTGAGCTGCAATATTAACTGATCTGTAGTCAAAGAATAATTTCACGTATTCTATGCTATTATATCATCATTTTGTCATTTGACCTGACTTATATTCAATTCTATATAGATCATCTACATTAACATTGTATTTCTAACTTTTTTCTGACTAGAACAAAAACCTAACTTAAATAAAGTTCAGTTTTTTTTCTTAAACAAATGTAATAAAAACCGTGGATCGTCTAAAAACACGTTTTTGTAAGTCCATTTGACTTATGCATGACCGTTTTAGATGGACACAGCGCCGAATGACTCAGAGGAATGTGTTCTTTAAAAACAAGTTTAGATCACGTATTCTATATATATTTATTACTAACTGCCCCATGACTTTAACCGCCGATATATCATACTTTTCTATGAATTGGGAATAGATAAATTTATTAAAGATAATTAAATTATAGAAAAGAAAATAATTAATGTACAATATTAATCTATAAATCTATGTCACTCGTTTTTTTATCAAAAGCACTTGTAAAAAATTATTATAAAATATAAAATATCCTTAAATTATTTTCTTACAAATGCATTTGACAAAAAATTATTGATTTAATATAAATCAATATTGCAGGCAAATATTTCTTGTATCTCAATTTCTTATATTTTTCTACATATTTTTCCAATTTAAGAAACATAATCCATTTCTTTATATATGTAATAATAATCATCATTAATATTGTTATTTCATAAAA